>NC_091450.1:38782304-39047304 GCF_964237555.1 Oryctolagus cuniculus | reverse complement strand
GCCATGTTTCTGAGCGCCAGAGACCTCGTCCGAACACACAGGGTGCCTGACACACACGGTTGTGCACTCGGTGGCCTGGGGACCCCATCTCCACGGTGAGTCCGCCTCGCCAGGCACCCACACCCTCTGGGGTCCACACCTGTTCTTGTCGAGAGTGGGGAAAACCAACCCTCAGAGACACGGAGGCCGATGGGCTCGGGCAGCCTTCAGGGTTTCCGGCAGCACAGATTTCAGGTGACGAGGCCGGCAGCGTGGCTGGGGCAGTCTTGGGAGACACGGGGCAGAGGCACAGGCTGTCAGGGACAGCAGAGGACGCAGGGCGGGCAGGGCCCCCGGGGAGGCTGCACAGGTGGCTCCTGCTGTACCTCCTCACCTGAGCCAGGAGCGGCCGCAGGTGTGGGCCCAGGGAGGCGGTGACCTCCAACACCAAAACTCACCCGTTCAGAGGCTACAGCACGGCTGCTCCCACGGGTCAGTGTGCTGCCCACGGTCACCTGTGCCCCCCACTGAAGCTTGGGATTCTCCACTTGACCCCCACAGCATAGTGCAAGAGCAGCCAGCACCTCATGTCTGCACGGTGCTGCCTCGCTCCAGCCGAGCTGGGGCCCTGAGCCAGCGTCCTTTGCCTTCTTAAGGACTGAGTCCAGGAAAAACCAAGCACTTGCAGGTTCTTTAGAAACTTCAGAAACGTGCTACATCCCACGCGTGGGCTGTGCCGTGGGGTCGGTCTGCCCGGGCCCTGGGACTCCAGCCCAGCGCAGCCACAAGGGTGCCTCCGGGTGTGTGACCTCACCTGTTAGGTCTGGTGTAAACACTGAGAAAGACACCCTGAAGGGAAATGTCACAGATGCATGAGCAGAGGCCCTGGGTCTCCCCTGCAGACCCCTTGGGACGGCCGAGTGGCCCGAGGGCTCCAGAGCCACAGGACGCCTTCCCCGTGGAATCCCTGTCACACCCAATCACACCGGTCCCCGTCACAGGAACTGTCCACACGAACTCCAGGCCCCACGTGGGGACCCTGCAGCCCCCCAAGCCGTCTCGCTCCTCCCCTCGAGGGGCTTCCCTGGGGCCTCTCTGCCCCACACCAGCTCTGTGGCCACCCTGGCTGGTAACGTGGGCGTGGGTGTCTCTCACCTCTGCCTTGCCTGCTGGGTTCCGACCTGCACCTGGCAGGTGCCACCCAGCACAGCTTGGCGAGATGAGAACAGAAAGTGGCCTCCCGTGCTGCCCAGGCACGGGTGGAGGCTGGTGTTTTTCTGTCTCTCCAAGTTCAAGAACAAAATGTTTAGTGACCAGCTCAGGACAGAGCTGTTTTTCGCTAGGCCCAGAGGTACAGGGACGCTGCCTAGGAGGGGCTGTGGGCCTCGGGGCCAGGCCAGGAATCCTGACAGGGTCTCAGTCCTCTAAGCCCACCTCCCTGCAACCCACAGGCCACGGCCACCCGAGCCGCAACACCACAAACCACGAGCACACTGGACGCGAGCCCTCACACACGCCACAGGACACTGTTAACCCACAGGAGTCTCTAATGGCAGGGACAGCCACGACAGCTGGTGAGAGCCACGGCGGCCAGTGACAGCCAGGATGACCACGACGGCTAGAAGGCTGAGGAGTGGACCTGTGAGAGCAGCCTGGAGGGAGGGCCACACCTGGCGACCCGCTCAACTGGGGAGACACGCACGTGGCTGGCAGGACCAGCATCAGATATTCGTGTGCGCCTCTATTCCCATGAAGCTTCTGGATGGCGGGGCGGGGGGGACCCTGCAGGTAAGTGGGGAGGGGGCAAGGACAGAGGCCCACAGCTAGGAGGAGGGGCACTGTGCCCCACCCGCTCCACCCCAGGCTCCAGGAGGACCAGGGTGTCCCTGTCCCTACCAAGGCTCTCAGGCCCACAGCCCGGTGCCCGGCTGTCAATCAGAGAGCGAGGAAGGGCTCAGAGGCAACGAACAAATATGTCTGTGGCAGACACAGGCCCACGACAGCGGTGCTGCGAGAGGCAGCCACACTCAAAGGAAGTCAGCCAGGCAGACACCCCGAAGACACAAAGAAGACTCAAGGCCACAAACGCGGTGACCTCTAAGGCAGGCACAGGTGGCACCAACGAGCAAGGCAGGGGCCAGGAGCTGGAATCCCAACAGCAGAGGAGAGAACGGGTGACAGAGGCCCAGCCTTCCCGCCACCGGAATCCTGGGAGGGGAAGGGAAGGGGATGCAGAGAAACCAAGAAGCAATGGCTGGAAAATGTCCAAATTTGGTAAAAAACAAAGAAGAGAGAAACCTGCAGATTGAAGCTGAGCGAACCACGCAGAGGACCACCCAAGGAGAGCGTGCGCAGCTCTGAGCAGCAAGGACAAAGCAGCCGCTGGACATCGTGGCGGGGACGACTCCGGGGTCTTGATGCTTGGGGCCAGTGCTTGCCCAAGAACTCAGTGCCCGGACACTCGGTCCAGGAAGAAACCATCGACAAACCAGAAGTCACGAAAACGCCCCACTCCCGGGTACACAAGATCCCCTGTGGGAAGGCAACGCTCATGGACACACCCCACAGGGTTGCTGTGTGGCCGTGGGGAAGTCCGCGTCTCGGACGCCGGTGGAGGGGATGCCAGATGACCCCATGACCCCGCTGGCTGCACGCCCGTCACTCAGAGCCCACACCTCTGCTCAGGGCAGCTGATCTGTACTGCGCCCAAGGCCAGGATGGCAGCAACGCCCCTGGCAGGTGCGGGCAGGCGGCACCACACAGAGCTGGACAGAAGGCCCATCTCAAGGGCAGAGGTATCCACGTCCATGTCCCTCACAAAATGGCACCGCCGTGGCCAGGGCAGCCACGGGCCAGAGGCGGCTGCGCCAGCACTGGGTGGGACCCACAGACCCCAGGCACTGGCTCTGCTGCCGCCAGCTTCCTTGACGGGTCCACGAGCGCTGGGGAAGATTGCGTATGGCACGCAGGGACTGCTCTGAAAAGTACCTGCGCCTTCCTGTGTGTGTGCCCACGATCAGCCACAAGGGCCTGCGGGGCTGGGGGCACGGAAGGAGACCCCCCCCCGCCTGCAGCTTGGGCCACGCGCCAGCCTGGGCTGTGGTCAGGCAGGGGAAGATCACAAAACCCTGTGGGGATATCCACCAGGAAGAGGTGGAGATGGCGTTGAACGCTGCCTGCTCCCAGCAGGTGGTACGCGGACAACGGGACCCCACGGGCCTGCCCCGGAGCAGCAGAAATCCCCACTCTCCCCTCAGGGAGCAGGGCTGGGGAGCCTGCAGCCCAGCCTTGTACCACGCTGCAGGGACCCCCTGGGTGCTCACACAGCTCTGGCACTTTCCCTTAGACACTGAAGCTGGGGGCGTCCCAGAGACAGCATGGCCGCCGGGACCCCAGGGTGCAGCTCGGGTGCCCATCACACCCTGCACGCCAGATGGAAATGGACAAGCCGATCTAATTCACAAAAATCAGAACTTAGAGATGCTGCCGGGCTGGGCTTTGTATGCCTGGTCCACACCTGTGAGCTGCATACCCCGACGCCCAGGCTCCGAGGGGCAGATCCACAGGCACGTGGCATGCACCTGCCCAGCCGTGTCCCTCACAAGTCATGGCCACTGTTCCCCCCAGACCACACACACATACAAAAGATTTCTATTTATTTGAGAGGCAGTTACCGACAGAGAGAAGGAGAGACAGAGAGAGATCTTCCATCTGCTGGTTCGCTCCCCAAACAGCCGTAACAGCCATAGCTGGGCTGACCTGAATCCGAGAGTGAGGAGCCAGGAGCTTCTTCTGAGTCTCCTCCCACTGCCTTCCCAGGCTGTTAGCAGAGAGCTGGACTGGAAGAGGAGCAGCCGGGACTCGAACCAGTGCCCGTACAGGATGCCAGCACTGCAGATGTAGATTTTACTTACCATGCCACAGCACCAGCCCTAGACCATACCTATTCTTACATTTTTATTTACTTTCATTTTAAATCTGAAGGGCAGAGAAACAGAGAGATCTTCTACCCTCTAATTCACTCCCTAAGTGTCCAACAGAGCCAGGACTGGGCAGGCTAAGGCCAGAAGCCCAGAGTTCGGTCAGGGTCTCCCACACGGACGGCAGGGACTCAAGTACTTGGGCCATCGCTGCTGCCTCCCTGGGCGCGGGTGAGCATGGACCGGAAGCAGGGCCAGGACCCGGACCCTGGCACACCGACATGGTGACCGCTGCACCAAACGCCCGCCCTTCTAACCATGGCTTTTCAGAGGAATCTCGTATAGGGTTCTGCAGAAGTCACAGGGCTCTGAGCACAATTTAAAAATAAACGCCACCTCTTGTCACCTGGTAACAGACGGCACACAGATGACTCAGAGCCCCGCCCGGCGGCCCGCCTGGCTGTCTGAGCAGGGTTTAATCATCAATGGACGTGGCCGCACTGGGAAGCAAACAGGGAAGGAGCCACCACCTAGCTCAGCGCGACAGAGCAATCTCCCAACACTGCCCCAGCAAACCAGGACCGGCCGAGCGCACAGGCCTGACGCTGCTGACGGTGCTGCCCTGCGAGGAAGCACGAAGAGGCAGGACACACGGACCCGGCTGCCCCTGCCGTGGACCATCGCCCCCGCCAGCTGCGTCCCTGCATGTGGTGAGAGGTGTCAACACGGCTGACAGCACCTCCGTGCTGGCCTTGAGGCCACCGCTCCACGCAGTTCTCACTTGAAGGGCCCTGGACAGGGTCAGGTAGAGTAAAAAAAAAAAAAAAACAACCAGCTGATAACAAATAAGCTCAGACAGTCCACCTCTGAGCACCCAAGACCCTCCCCAGCACCACTGCACCCCCAACCTCGGCTCTCTGCCTCCAAACTTGAGGGCAATCCCAGGCCCAGTGCCCGCTTCCCTTCCCACCTTCTCCACCACCTGCAGCACCTGCAGTGCTGGACGGCGGCTTCTGGTGGCCCTGAGCGTGCCACCTTAGAGGTCTGCTGGACCTCGGGAAGGGCAGCTGGTGACACAGCTACGGCCGCACAGGGCGCAGCGTCGATGGTAAGGCAGAGAGAACCACCCTCAGCCGGGGGAGGCACACGGCTCCGCGCGTGACCTCCACGGCCATCATGTCCACGCTCAGGACTTCATACCACGCCCCCTGCTGCAGCCCCAGATTCCAGACTACAGCCCCACCCCAGAAACCTCCACAGGGGTCTGAGCTCCTCTGAGAGCACCCACCTCACCCGCCCTGTGACTGCAAGGGGCGCTCTGGGATGCTGGGGTGGGGACTGGCACGAGACTCCGGGGTGGCTGGGCCTCAGGCCGGAAGCAGCTCTGTTCCTGCGTGGCCACCAGGACAGCAGCCAGCCCACACCAGCGTCCCCGGCTGCCCTGACCACACTTTCCACACGGGTATTTCCCATCCTGTGGCTCTAGCCGTCACAGGCACGTGGGGAGTGAACCAGCATACGGGTGCTCTGTTGGTGTGTCTGTCTCTCTACTTCTCAAAATAAATACATAAAAACGTAAAGAGGTAAGAAAGAGCCACGCAGAACAAGGAGCAAGAGCGAGAATCCAGGGGGCAGCTGCAACGGCTGCCAGCCCAGCACCGGGGGACAGACGCTACATCTGACCTTGGCCTCTAAACGCAGCCTTGGCCGCAGACTGTCCCAGCACAGGCCTCACACCCGCACCACGACTGGTGCCACACACAGTAGAAGCCACGCCGCGATGCACTGACTCCTCTGTGAAGTCTCCAGGCTCTGGCCCCAGCTTGAGGACAATGAAACCACTGACGCTGTCCTCGTGTCTGGAGCCCACATGTGGGCATCGTCCTACTCCAGCAAGGCAGCCCACTCTGCCATGCTCCCTGTGGACACTAGGGTCTTGGGCAGGCGGCAGCACGTGCCTGGCTCCCCCGAAGAGGAGGTGGAGGCTCTGGGCAGGAAGTCACCTGTCCAAAGTCACCAAGGCAACAAAAGGCAGACTCTACTTAGGCTGTGACCTTCCAATGCCTCAGATGAGCAAACAAACGGAATTTTGTTAATTTTTTAAAAGATTTATTTATTTGAAAGTCAGAGTTACATAGAGAGAGGAGAGGCAGAGAGAGAGAGAGAGAGAGAGACCTTCCATCCACTGGCTCACTCCTCAGACGGCCACAGCGGCTGGTGCTGGGCCAATCAGGAGCCAGGAGCTCCTTCCTCATCTCCCACATGGGTGCAGGGGCCCAGGGACGTGGGCCATCCTCCACTGCTTTCCCAGGCCACAGCAGAGAGCTGGATCGGAAGTGGAGCGGCCAGGTCTCAAAACGGTGTCCATATGGGATGCTGGTGCCCCAGGTCAGGGCGTTAACCCATGGCGCCACAGTGCCGGCCCCTAAATTTTTTTTTGACAATAAAGTTAAAGGCATAGAAAGTGCCACTGGGGCCTGTGTTGTGGTGTGACAGGTTAGGCCATAGCCTGCAACGGCAGCATCCTATGTGTGTACTGTTTCCAGTCCTGGCTGCTCCACTTCTGATCCAGCTCCCTGCTAATGCACCTGGGAAAGCAGTGGAAGATGGCCCAGGTGCTTGGGCCCCGGCACCCATGTGGGAGACCCAGAAGCAGCTCTTGACTTCAGCCTGGCACAGCCCCAGCTGTTGTGGCCGTTTGGGGATGGAAGATCAATCCCCTCCCCCCTTCAAAGTAACTCTGCCTTTCAAACAAATAAATCTTTAAAAAAAAGTGTCGCTGAATTAATGAACCACACAAATGAGCCTTAGAAGCCTCCTGCTTTGCCTGTGCTGTCCTAGGACAGCGAATGACGCCAGAGCACACACGGCACTGACTCTGCCCTGGGCACGGCTCTAGGTGCCTCAGCTCCAGCCCTCCCATTAGACCCATTTCACAGATGACCAACTGTTAACTGGACAGTTGGAAGCCGGGCAGGACACCTCTGTGTTCCTCAGGGCCGGGGGCTGCTTCTCTTTGTCAAGTGTCACTGTGTTCAAGACAATGGCGTAATCCACAACTTGACATTTTAAAATACATTTTGTTAATCTGAAAGACAGGGAGACACGCAGAGATGTTGCATCTGCTGATCCACTCCCCAAGCTGAAGCAGGCGCCTGAAGCTCTGTCTGGGTCTCCCTGCAGCCATGACTGCAGCAGAGAGCTGGAATCAGGATGGGAGCTGGGACCCAGACCCAGCCCTCCACGGGAACGGGGCCAAGCCGCGTCTTACCCACTGCCTCCCTGCCTGTCCCTGACATTCCAAAATCCTGCGGATTCAACTTGACTGCAACAAAAATTAGTTCACATTTTGCAAACGTCAGATCCTTCTGGAACCTCCCCTTTTCTGGCAGAGCTCGTGGGGGTTTGTGGGCAGGGGCAGAGGCTTGGCCTGCTGGGACAGCGCCCGGCCCTGTGTTCTTGGGCTCTGGCTCAACGACACACCCTTCACCTGTGGGTGCCGGGCCTGTGCAGGCCCTAGGAGAAAAGAGGGGCGGCCCCCTTCAGCCCTGGGCCAACAAGCTGGGGGCGGCGGACAGGTCTGTGAAGCCGGGCTGCTCTGGGAGGCAGGGCACAGACTTGGGTGACCCAGCTCCCTCCCCACCACGGGACCCCAGCCCTTCTCCAGAAGCAGAGTTTGTTCCCCAGAAGCATGGGGGGTGGGGCAAGGGTTGGACAAGGACCACTCCACACCACAGGGACCATCAGAGAAGTCAAGTTTATGCCAGCTGGGCCCAACCGCCATGCCCTGTCCACAGCTGTTTACTGCACGGGGATCGTCTTGGTCCTTGATCTGCACACAGATTTCCACGCAGGCCCCAAAAATGAGCGGGGGTCTCAGCTAGAGCTCCACCCATGTGACCTCTCCCAAGACCCCTCCCCTTCACCTGCAGGCTAACGGGACTGAGCAGCCCCAGATCTGAGGGAGGCACGGCCCTGCTGGGGGCTCCAAGGCCAAGCGGCCGCAGCGCCGGCTCCAAGCAGAACCTCTTTGAAAGGCCTTGCTGGGCTGGGGCCGGTCCTTCCCACACCAGTGCCCACCTGCTACCCAGTGCCAGTCCAGTCACTGCCTCCACAGTTCCTGGGATTTGAGAAAGTGTGTGGAAAACCCCACGGGAATCCGGAGGAAAAGCGTCTGGGGAAACTGGGTCATCAAACAGATTAATGACACGGGAAAGGGGCCTACTTGTTATGCAAATTGCGCCTCCAGCCCTGGACGCACCCCCAGGGGCCTATTCCTCACCACAGTTTTCTGTGAAATAAAATCCGCCTGATGCCCACTCCCAGCATGGCGGCTGCGCGGGCAGGTGCACCTGCAGCACCTCCCCGACCCCTTGCCTGGCCCTGCCCAGGGCCCTCCTTGGAGATCCCAGCTCTTTCCCATCACTGACAAAGACAGGAAACCCTTAGGTCCTAGTTCTTGTTTATAGGAAGAAAGTGCACCGCGCCCCTGCCGGGTCACCCACACGGAAAGGAGCACAGCCCACTCCGCCAGCCTCCACCGCCGCCCTGGACCATCCCCAATCTGGCACCAGAAAACGATCCGGCTGTCGGGGGCACCTTCTGAAAACGAGCACAAGGCACCAAGCCCTGGGAGGCACCAGGTCCAGCAGCCCCTGCCCGCCTGTCTGACATCTTGGCCACCCTGCGGCCCTGCCTGCCAGGCGGAACCCTGGGTCTGCACCCCCCACCCCTTTACGCTGCATGGTGGTGAGACAGGCAGGGCCCTCACAGTCGGGAGGAAACGAGCCGGCACATAAACACAGAGAAAAGGACAGAGACGTCTGCCACCCGCTGGTTCTCTACTCGGTGCCCACAACGGCTCAGGGCAGGCCAGGCCAGGAGGACGAAGCTTCAGGATGGCCCCTGTGGGTGGCAGGGGCCCAGTGGAGCCTCCTGCCTCCAGGGAAGCAAGGCCTGGCAGCCGTGGGCAGCGTGTGGGGGGGTGTCCTCCACACAGGCACAGTGCCAACGGCTCGCCCCCCACGCTCCCTCTGCCGTGTCAGTGTCTGGAAAGCTGCAGAGAAGGGCCTCTGCAGAGCTCGCCGGGGCCACCGCAGGGTCCTCCACCTGCCATCACAGTGACCTTGACAGAACTGTGCCAGAGGCAGGATCCTGTGACACAGGTCGCAGATGCGGCACACGAGAGGGCGCCTGCAGGTCGGTCACGTGGCCAGGGACGGGGTGGGGGGTAAGGTGGGGGCAGGCTACATGCACGTGGCTCGGTCAGCTTGGGAGGCCATGAGGCCCGGGTCTCCTGTTGGCAGTGACTGTCCCAGGTGAGCCCAGCTTGCAGACCCTGAGCAGGTGGAAGTGCTGCTGCTCGTGGCCCCCACGTCCCATCCTGTCGGTCTATCGCTCGTCCAGCAGGGAAGAGGACCCCAAAGGACACCTAGAAACAATCACAGGACCCTTTCCACACGCAGCCCTGACGTCCACAAACTGCTCCATTAACGGACAGGAAGGGGAGAGGGGAGGAGCTGGCGGGCAGGCAGACACATCACACGAGACGCACACGACCGGGGTGGGTGCTGGGTGCAAGGGTGAAGAAGCCACTGGGGACACCTGTGTCCCGTGTCAGAGCGCCTGGGGTAGGGTCCCAGCTCCTCTCGTGGCCCCGCTTCCTGCGAGTGCACATCCTGGGAGGCACAGGCGATGGCTCAAGGACTTGGGTCCCTGCCACCGTGCTGGAGAGCCACATGGGGTCCCCGGCTCTGCCTGGCGCAGGCATGGCTGCTGTTGGTATCTGCGGAGTAAACCAGAGGGTGGAAGACCTCTGTCTCTGCCACTCTCTTTCTAGTAAATAAAAATAAGCAAAAACTTTAGAATGGATTTAAAATAAGAAAAATGAACAAAATCCTAAGCTACACTCATGGTCCTGAGGAGCGCCCAGGCTGGGTGCTGAGGGAGTGACAGGCGTGGGGCTCTGTGCGTGCGTGGTGCCGGGGCGGCCGAGGGGGCAGGCAGATGGCCAAAACGGCTCTCGGGCTCTGGGGCCGACCCAAGGGTTTTCACGTAAGTGCATGAACACTGAAACTAATGGGAAGTATGCACCCAGACTGGCGTGGTGTGGGAAGGCAAGACCCAGATGTGGACACCGTGAATGGACTGGGGGAAGGGAGGAGGGGCGGCATAGCAGAGGTTGTGCACAGAGAGATGGCCAAGTGCACGTGGACTTAATGAAAAAAGACGGGGAGGAAGCTGGGAGGCTCCAGTGGCAGCCGGCACGGGAGACAAAGGGCTCCTGGCCCAGGACCACGTTGGGGGCAGGAGGAAGGCGACAAAGCACCAGGAGTGGTGGACGGCAGGACGGACATGTAGGGAAGGAGGCGCAGGAGACAGCTCTGAGGCTCCGGCTCCTGCTCGCCCCGCCCCGGCCACCTGCAGCACCTGACCAAAGGGCACCCTTGGGTGAGCTGCTCGCTACCATCCTTGACAACTCTTACTGGCACTTCAAAGAGCCGACGACAGTCACCTCCTAAACCAACTCAGGAACGGGGAGAAGGGAAGCCGACAGCAGCCCGACAGCCAGCCAGGATGCCTTTGGGCGCAGGGGAAGGGGGCGTCTCCAGGTGGGTGCAGCAGGCACCGGGCGCAGGGCTGGGAGGGCGGAGGGCAGGGAGCGTAGTCACACGGCCCTGGGCACCCTCAGCACTCTTGGGACTCAGGCAGGCTTCTTCCGGCCTCTCTCACTTTACAGCCAGCCATGAGACCCCAGGGAGGAGCTGTGCACTCACTCTGCTGTGGCGCCGCACAGCCCCCATCCCACTTGTATCTGCTGCCTCTGGGCCGCAGCTGTCACTGTGAAATGGGGTGACACAGGTACTCGCAAACCCTTCATGCAAGATGCATCGAGTGCTGCTGGTAGCAAAAGCCCCAGAGCAGAGGGTCTGAGGACCTTGCGAAGCCAGCAGCGGCCACTTCCCAGGTGCTGGCGCGCACCCGTTTCCCTACGGCATTGGGTTCCCTGTGTTTAAGGAGTGGCCTAGTCAGCCTCCACGGGCTCAGGTTAAGCGAGTGCACGCTCGTTTAGCCCTCCCCAGATGAAGTCACTGGCACGCTGGGCTCCGTGGTGCGGATTTCGCAGAGCGCCGCTCCCCTGCCTGAAGCATCCTGGCTTCAATACTCCAGCGCTGAGTTTTGCCATCGATCGTAAAACTGCCCCCAACTCTAAGCTGAGAAAAGCCCAACCTGGCTGCCAGGCACCATACCTCTCACACACTCTCCTCCTCTCCCGCCCAGCAAGGAAGGCCCTCTGGAGAGGAGCTCCAGGAGCCGGGCCTGTGCTGGGTGCAGCCCCGAGACCAGGCCCCACAATGCCCTGGGCGGCACTCCTGAGGGGCATCCCCCCACCTGGGGGCTCCCTCACCCCTGTGGGCACCAGCTCCGGCTGGAGACTCTCACCTTGGCAAAGACATGGCTTCCTCAGGAAGCCCTCACCCCCACCCCCCACCATCCCCCCACCCCCACCCCCCACCCTGGGATACATGAGGAGCCAGTCCTGCCTTTCATGGCCTGGCCTACCACTCAACACATGGCCAGACTCACCCGCCAATCAAGGCAGCCGGACTGAGGGCACTGAGGCCCTACTTCCAGCACGGGTGCAGCCAAGGCCACCAGAGGCAGGCTCACTCAGGAGAGGTGAGTGGAGGGCAGCCGTGGGCACCACGGAGCCCGGAGCTGGCCCAGCACAGGGCAGTGGTTCAGGCCCGTGTGGCAGCCCCAGGAGCAGAGAGCCACTGAAACAGGAGCTGAGAGAGAAGAGCGAGGCCCCAGGCAGGCTGCAAGGCCACCGGAGGCCTCGAGGGGCCAAAGCCCAAGCCTGGGGGCAACAGTGGCCGGCCCCATGCAGACAGGGCCACCTGTGAATCAACCTTTCGGGAGAAGCGGAAAATACAAACAGTGCAGAGAGCCTGTAGGACATCACTTAGGTAAACTTAAAAACCTGCACAATGGGCGGGGAAAGCCAACGCCCGTGATGCCGGCATCCCATAGGGGCACCGGTTTGAGACCCGGCTGCTCCACTTCCGATTCGGTTCCCTACTAATGGCCTGGGAAAGCAGAGGAAAATGGCCCAAGTGCCTGGGTCTCCACACCCACATGGGAGAGCCACAAGAAGCTCCTAACTCCTGGCTTTGGCGCCTGGTCTAGCACCGGTCAAAGCAGCCATCTGGGGAGGGAACCAGCAGATGGAAGGGATGGATCTATCTCTGTCCCTCCCTCTCTCCCTCTGTCCCTCCCTCCCTCTCTCTCCCTCTCTCTTTGTCCCTCCCTCCCTCCCTCTCTCCCTCCCTCCCTCTGCCTCTCTGTAACTCTTTCAAATAAACTTGAATTTAAATTTAAATTTTAAAAGATTTGAAAGGCAGAGTTACAGAAGCAGAGGCAGACAGAGAGAGATCTTCCATCCGCTGGCTCACTCCCCAGATGGCCAGAGCGGCACCGATCCAAAGCCGGGAGCAAGGAACTTCCTCCCAGTCTCCCACATGGGTGCAGGGGTCCAAGGACTCCATTGCTTTCCCAGGCCATAGCAGAGAGCCAGATCGGAAGTGGAGCAGCCAGGACTCGAACTGAAGCCCATATGGGATGCTGGCACAACAGGCCGGGGGATTTACCCGCTATATCACAGTGCCGGTCCCATAAATAAATCTTAAAAAAAAAAAAAAAATTCCTACACGGCATGGAGTCCTCTGACACCTGTGTGCAAAGGGGTGGGGCTCTGCAGCAGCTGCCCTGGAGGGGGTGGGCGGCTTCAACCTCACCCTCCACCAGCTGCTCTCTTATTCACCTAGTCCCTGAAAGTTGTTACTTAGTTACTTTGATTTATCTGAAAGGCAGCGGGTGGGGGAAGAGACATCTGTGCCTTGGTTCAATCCCCAAATGGCTGCAACAGCCAGGGCTGGGCCAGGCTGAAGCCAGGAGCCAGGAGCTCTATCTTGATCTCCTACTCGGGTGGCAGGAACCCAAGTACCTGGGCCATCACCTGCAGCCTCCCAGGATCCGCATTAGTAGGGAGCTGGAATCCAGAGTGGAGGACTCAAACGCAGGCAACGCCAATACAGGACGCAGGCCTCCCCCGTTCTCTTATTTAAGAAGGGCTTGAGGCTGGCGCTGTGGCTCACTAGGCTAATCCTCCGCCTGTGTTCTAGTCCCGGTCAGGGTGCCGGATTCTGTCCCGGTTGCCCCTCTTCCAGGCCAGCTCTCTGCTGTGGCCCAGGAGTGCAGTGGAGGATGGCCCAAGTGCTTGGGCCCTGCACCCCATGGGAGACCAGAAGTACCTGGCTCCTGGCTTCGGATCAGCGCGGTGCACCGGCTGCAGCGGCCATTGGAGAGTGAACCAACGGTAAAGGAAGACCTTTCTCTCTCTGTCCACTCTGTCAAAAAAAAAAAAAAAAAAAAAAAGAGAGAGAGAGAGAGAGAGAGAGAGAGAGAGAGAAAGGCTTGGAAAAAAAAATGACAAAAAGGGGCCAGCGCTTGCAGGGCCAGCATCCCATATGGGCACCAGTTCAAGTCCCGGCTACTCCACTTTCAATCCAGCTCTCTGTTGTGGCCTGGGAAAGCGGTAGAGGATGGCCCAAGTCCTTGGGCCCCTGCACTTGCATGGGAGACCAGGAAGAAGCTCCTGGCTCCTGGCTTTGGGTCTGCACAGCTCCGGCTATTGCGGCCAATTGGGGAGTGAACCAGCAGACAGAAGACCTCTCTCTCTCTCTGCCTCTCCTCTCTCTGTGTAACTTTGACTTTCAAATAAATAAATCTTTAAAAAAAATGACAAAAAGTGAACACGGGGCATAGCAGTTAAAGCCACCACCTGCAGTGCTGGCACCCTTTATGGGCACCAGTTTGAATATTGACTGCTCCCTTTCTGATCCAGCTCCCTGCTATGGCCTGGGAATGCAGCAGAAGATGGCCCAAGTCCATAGGTCCCTGCACCCACGTGGAGACCCAGAAGAAGCTCCTGGCTCTGGCTTTGGACCAGCCCAGCCCCAACCATTGTGGCCATTTGGGGAGTGAACCAGTGGGTGGAAAATCTTTCTCTCAGTCTCTTGCTTCTCTCTGTAAACTCCGCCTTTCAAATTAATAAATAAATCTTTAAAAAAAAAGTGAATGAGTGTCAGTTCTTAGCACACACCCAATGCTTATTTTCTTTTGTACTTTTCTGTATTAAAAAATGTTTTTAAATTTTATTTGAGAGGCAATGAAAGAGAGAGAGAAATGAGGTTCTCCCAGATGTCTGGAATGGCCAATGGCTAAAACGGGGGGCCAGAAACTCAATCCCAGTCTCCCACATGGGTGGCAGAAACCCAATCACTTGAGTCACCTCTGGCCTCCCAGGGTCTACACTAGCAGGAAGCGCAGGCAGAGGGATGAGCACGCAACGAAACCCGGGCACTGCACAGTGTGAGAGGCAGGTGTCCGACCCACTAGACTCAACACCTACCCCTTTTCTGTATTTCTAAAATGTGTTAGAGGACATTCGAACTATTAATCAATTCTGTGGTTCCTTCTCCAACTCACAACCTCTCCTTCACGAAGTGCCCTACCACACAGAGTATGGAGTTGGCCAACTCAGCACACCCCTATCTTCCCAGCCCACAACAGCCTCCCTCAGTGTCAGCCACTCTGTGCACCCTGCTGAGGTTACTACAACGCGAGCAAGAGGAAGTCTGAGTTTGTCTCTTCAAACCTGCTAGACTTTGGCCCCCGTGTTCTGAACAAGCAGCCAGAAAAACACAAGAGAACAACACGCTCCTGTTCACTCTGATCTGACAACCTGCAGAGCCAGCACGGAGCAGGGAACAAGCCTGTCCTGCAGCCAGTGCAAGAATGGACACCCCCCCGGGGGGGGGGTGCAGGACCCCCTGGTCAGGGCTGGCCGCCTCTGCCGGGATGGCTGGGGCAGGCAGGGCCAGTCCACCCCACCGTGATCGACTCAAGGCACCTCGCTTTCCCTCGGCTGGCACCAGCCTCGCCTCCAGCAGGCAGCTGTCCAGGGTGAGCACAGCAGAGCACGGACAAGGAGGGTGCGGGAGGTGGGGTCTGCCGCCAGGATTCTCCTCGCCACCTGCCCGGCAGGGAGCGTGCCACACCTGGTCACACACCACAGGAACCTGAAGGCGAGGTCACCTGCCCGGGGCACCCAGGGACAGGGAAGACACCAGGTCTTTCATTCCAGACTCAAAGCAAAGGAGATACACAGTACAGGGGAAAGAAGACACAGTAACCACCATGGGGAAGCAAGGGCATACTGGAAACACTGTTGCTAGGAACAGGAAGCAGGAGGAGATACAAAATGAACACTCCGGCTATATTGAGCTCAGAATGTTTGGGAAGCAGAGGGCTCCTGCAGCCACCGGGTCAGAAGTCGCCCGGTAGATGCGAACCCTGCGTCCCCATGTGACACCCTGAGGACACACACGTCCCCTTAGCTAGCCTATTTCAGCTAAAAATGCTTAAGTCAGACAAATCTACATCGAGAGGTTTCCTACAAAATAATCCCATTTTTGCCTAAAAATACCAGTGTCGATGAGGGCACAGCCGGGCAGGCCAGGAGCCCAGGGGGAGGAGGCCGAGGCCACAGGGCGACACGAGGGGGGTCTGCCTGCTGGGCTGGGTCCCGCGCCAGGGACGTGCGGCCACCGGGGACGTTGTGGGGACAGAAGAGGAAATGGGTACAGGGACTGCACAGCAGGCGGCAGTGTCGCATTGACGTGTAATGAGGACACGGTGATGGAGCACACACTGTGGCACTGAGGACGGAGGGGCCCCCACAGCACGCCTCTGAACGCCCACGCACAGCGGCCATCGGCACCACACCTGCAGCTCTTCTGGAAGCTGGATGTTTTTTCAAAGTGCAAAAGGTAAAATCTAGTATTCTAAAACCCATACTGAGGAAACACACGCAGGCAGGCAAACGCCAGCCCTTTAAGAAATAAGGACGATGTTCCCATTCGTATCCCAGGAACAAATGAGCAGGCCTCTAGGGGTGAGCAGGACCAGAAGACCAGTGACACATGGCGCCAGGGAAACTCAGCAAGACGCACGGCCCCGGGCGCTGCAGTCACGGCCACACGGTAGGCAGACAACGGCACAGAAACAAGCTGGCCTGCTGTGTCCCCATAAAACTTTATTCACAGCCGGAGGGCTTGGTCCACAGGACGCTGACGCTGACCCAAAGCGTCCTCATCCTGGTGGGTGTTCAGCAAACCTGGGCACCACCTTTGCTGGCAGTGCCCGGGGGCCCCTGGCCCGGCCTCTGTCGCCTGCAGCCCTCCCCTGCCCGCAGGTGCAGAGCCTGCGAGCTGGAGCAGCCTCCAGAAGATGCCGGCATCACCGGCGGCTGGGAGCCACCCCCCCCCCCATCAGAAACGTGTATAGGCTGCGGTGTCACCAAGTGTGCGGGTCACAGGGGAGGCCCTCGGCGTGAGGCTGCCTGGGGAGCCTGGCCACGCCCAGTGCTCACCCCGACGCTCAGTGCCCGGCTGCCACGGCAGGCCCTGCAGGCTCCAGGCAAGGCGCTGTGGACACCCATCCAAAGCATGCAGCCGAGACTGGCAGACGCGTGTGGCGCCCACCTGTTGACACAGGAAGTTGGACGTCTGCAGGGTACAAATCAAACTCCAACACAGCAGCTGGACTCGGCTTACCTGTCAATGACCAGCACGTCCAGAAAACGCTCTACAGTTCCCCTACACCAGCAGTGTGCCTCTGCTCTCTGGGGTGCTCTGGCCCCAGGACATGGGCGGAGCCGACACTGAGGCTCCCTGGGTAAAGCCACAGTGCCTGTTCCAGTCCCAGCTGCTCCACTTCTGATCCAGCTCCCTGCTAATGTGCCTGGGAAAGCAGTGGAAGATGGCCCCAGTCCTGAGACCTCTGGGCCCACATGGGAGACCCGGATGAAGCTCCTGGCTCCTGGCTCCCGCCTGGCCCAGCCCTGGCTGTTGCAGACATCCATGGAGTAAACCAGCGGATGGAAGAGCTCTCTTTCTCTTTCTGTAACTCTGACTTTCAAACAAATAAATAAAATCAGCGAGTGAGAGGCTGGCAATGGAGTGGAGAAAGGGAGTCTCCTCTGTAGCTCACTGCCAGCAGCCAAGACAGGCGGTCCCTCCTGGCTGCAAGGTGTGGGAGCCAGGTCAGCCCCAGGGTACCTACCCTGGGACCCAGGGAGAGTCCACGAGGTACCTCTCATTGGCAGAGGTGGGCTGAGGCCTAGCCACGCCCCACAGCCTGGGACCAGTAGATCCCAGTGTAGCAGGGGACACCACACACGTGGCCTTGTCAGCATCACCTGAAAACTGAAGCTGAATTTAAAATTGCGTTCTTCAGCCATAGGGGCCACACTTGCAAGCAAGTGCCCCTGCGGAGGTCTGGCCATGGGCAGCCTGCTGGGCCCGTGTGGGAAGGCACGTGCTGCAGGACACAGGGGCGCTGGGGTCCCGGGAGTCTCATCCCCCCACCCCTTCCCAGCCCAGGCTGGGTGGCAGCCCCCAGCCAGGTCCCACCGCCTGCATCCTGGCTCGCGGTGTCGGGTTTCGCCTGCTTGCCGGGCCCCACCTCCTGGTTCCAGCACAGGCTTGCCAGGCACGCTGCGCACGCGCACGCCCCTCCCCACGGAGCGGAAGAAAAAGTGAACTTACACGTTCATCACGAGAGGCACACTTGTTTAGAAAGTGAACCTGGAAAAGTGTCGTGAGAAATCCTGACGGCGGACGCTCCCGTGAGAGCTGTGCCCCGTGTGTGGTGGTGGCGGGCGGTGCGCGGGGCTAAGGCACCCACGTGGGAGGCCTGGATGTGGCGCCTGGCTAGGCCTGGCTCAGCCTGGCCACTGCAGGCGTTTGGGGAGTGAACCAGTGGGTACAAGATCTTTTTCCCTCTCCTTCTCTCCCCTTCTGTCACTCTGCCTCTCAGTTAAATACATAAAATAAATACATGTGAAGCACCCACCACACTGCGGCTGACATTGCTCTCAGATGTCCACACAATGACCTGAGTGAGCCTGGCCTCCCCAGGTAGGCCTGCACCTGCCTGTACCTGCTGCTGCCACTCACGTGCAGCCAGGACGGAGGTGGCCCACAGGACCCCACCTGCTCACGGGAAGGGAAAGAGACGTAGTAACTGACACGACGAATGGTGGCAGAGTCAAGACCCAAATACACTAAACTTAGCCAAATTTTGTCACAAGTTACTAACAAGGGAAATGGTTAAATTAATTTTTAAATTTCTGTAAAAACTCAGGGCCAGCGCTGTGGTGCAGTGGGTTAAAGTCCTGGCCTGCAGTGCCGGCATCCCATATGGGTATTGGTTCAAGTCCCGGCTGCTCCATTTCTGATCCAGCCCTCTGCTGTGGCCTGGGAAAGCAGTGGAAGATGGCCCAAGTCCTTGGGCCCTGCACTACACGGGAGACCTAGAAGAAGCTCCTGGCTCCTGGCTTCGGATCAGCTTAGCTCTGGCTGTTTCAGCCATTTGGGGAGTGAACCAGTGGATAGAAGATCTCTCTCCCTCTCCCGCTACCTCTCTGTAACTCTTTCAAATAAATAAAATAAACATTTACAAATAATTTCTGTAAAATTATGGGGCCAGGTATTATGGTACAGCAGGTTAGGCAGTAACTTGGGACATCTGCATTCCCCATCAGAGAGAGCATCTGAGATCCAGTGTCGCCTGCACTGCTGATCCCGCTCCCTGACAGTGCTCACCCTGGAAAGCAGCCAACGATGGCCCATGTCCTTGGGCCCCTGCCATCCATGTGGGAGACCTGGAGAGGGTTCCTGCCCCTGGCTTCAGCCTGGCCTAGCCCTACCTGTTGTGGCCATTTGGGGGGTGAACCAGAGAATGGAAAATCTCTCTCTCTCTCTCTCTGTCACTTTGCCTTTCAAATAAACAAACAAGTCTTTAAAAATATGCTTTTGCTGTGAACCTAAACTGCCCTAAAACAGTCTTTACAGAGCATGCTGGGGCTGGCGCTGTGGTGCAGTGGGTTGAGCCAAAGTGCACCAGCAGCCTCATTTCAGAGTCTGGTTCAAGCCCCAGCTAATCTGCTTCCGATTCAGCTCCTTGCTGTTGCACTGGGAAAGCAGGGAAGATGGCCCAAGTGCTTGGGGCCCTGTCACTGATGTGGAAGGCTGGGATACAGTTCCCGGCTCCTGGCTGTGGCCTGGTCCAGCACCGGCCATTTCGGCCATTTCTGCAGGGAACCAGAAGATCTCTCTTTCTGTCTCTTCTCTCACTGCCTCTCTGCCTTTTTCAGATAAATAAATCTTTTTTAAAAAATATGCTGTGTCAGGGCCGGTGCTGTGGCCCAGCACGTTACACTGCTGCCTGTAACGCCAGCATCACCTATGACTGCCAGTTCAAGTCCTGGCCGCTCAACTTCTGATCCAGATCCCTGCTGGGAAAAGCAGCACAGACTGGCCCAAGTGTTTGGGCCGCTGCACCCCCATGGGAGACCCGGAAGAAGCTCCTGGCTGCAGACCAGCATGGCTCCCAGGAAACTCAAGAGCCACAGGGGCAGGGTCCTGAGCGGGGAGAACAGTTACCCCTTTCTCAGCAATTGACTCTGTTGCGGCCATTTAGGGAGTAAACCAGTGAATGGAAGATTCTCTCTCTCTCTGTCTCTGTCTCTGTCTCTCTGTCTCTCCCTGTGACTCTGCCTTTCAAATAAAAAATAAATCTTTAACCCGTGGGTGCGGCAGACATCTCTGGGTGTCCCGACGGCCGAGGTGGGATGTCGCTTGGCAGGACGCAGCCGTGGGCTTCAGCGCGACAGATCGCGAGAGAGCCCGCGAGGCAGGGCTGGATCCCACGCTGCGGCTTCGCTGCTGCCCTCACTGATGTGGGAGCCAGTGCAGGAGGGGCACAGCCGATCAGCCCGCAGCCACGACGGCAGAAGCCAGAGACGAACAGTTTCATATTTTAAGAAATACTCTTACCTTAAATTATTTTTGTTGTGAGAAATATCTTCTTTACAAAAAGCAGTTATTTTTCAAGTAGGCTTACTAGTGCTATTTTTGAGACCAGTGTGTATATATGTACATATATAAATAAACATATATCTATACTACATCTCTCAGTTTTAATTGCTAATAAGGTAAAAGCCAACAGATGTATCCCACATAAATCAAAGCACTTTGGGGTCCCCAGTAATGTGTAAGGATAAAAGAGGGCCCTGAAACCAAAAAATCGGAGAATTGGCAGTATAGACAAAGGGAAGTCCAGAGGCAGTGCTGCCCCAAAGGGAACCGCACCCTCTGGCACTTAGCGTGGCTCCCAGGGGGCAGGGTCCTGAGCAGGAGAACAGTCACCCCTCTCTCAGCCAGCGCAAACATGTTGCGATGGCTGCGGCAGGGCACACGGAGGGCTGGCATAGCGTCACGGCACGGCTCAGACACCTCGCTTCCACAGCACAGCGCTGGTGCCAGTCCTCGCTACTCTGCTTCCAATCCAGCTCCCTGCTAACGCACCTGGGAAGGCAACAGAGGATGGCCCAAGTGCTTGAGTAGTCCCTGTCACCAACAGGTGGAACTCGGTCTCCTGGCTTCGGCCTGGCCTAGCCCCAGCTGTTGCCGCCATTTGGGGAGCCAACCAGCGCATGGGAAATCTCTCTCTGCCTCTCCCTCTGTCCCTCTACCTTTCAAACAATGTTTTTAAAAATCACAGGTAAGATACCCACATCCATTCTGTACATCTACTGATACGCTCTGCCCGCTGGGAGTCACTCCAGGGAGAAAAGCCACATGTCTGCCAGCATGGGGCTGGCCTGTCCACGCGCAGCGGCCCTGAGGGAGGCCACCCACGGGGGCCCGGCCTGGCCCGCACACTCCTGGCAGTGCCGACTGGCCTCCTGTCTCCTGCACAAACTGCGGAGCTGCGTCCGTCCGCACACACTCCACGCCACTCGCTTTTTAATTAACCAGCAACATTTTACCAGGAAACTAGAAACTCATGAAAAGTGATGGTCGCAATGAAAATTAACTACAATATCGTGAAGGAGTCGTGACGGAAGGCCCATTTCCAGGAAATCAAAGTGAAGGCATTTTATATAATCCTCTCATTTTAATATGAAATGCTGTAAATGTAGAGTAATTATGGAAATGAGGCAGACTGCAATGTGAGTTGTCATTAATTTAACAAGTTTATCCCCTGACAGTTGCAAGATGCAAAAACAGCAAATAGTAAATTACTCTGTCTCCGAATCAAATGCTGTAGCCGCATTTCGGCACATAATTTCAAACAAAGCTGTGTATTTTTCCAAAGTGTTGGACAGGAACACCATTAAGACGCTGCGTTCTGCACGGCCCTGCCCCTCACCCGAAGGACACGGGCTTTCTCACCCTCCTGGATTTGGCTCAGCAGAGACTGCACGGAGAGCAACGCTTCTCACGGACCGACTTTCTTCATTCTATGTAATTTGTCTAGAATGGTGGTAAGCCCACAACACTCGCCGTGAACTGGATCCTCACGACGTCCCGGCTCCCAATTTGCTGCACTGCCACGAACCTTTCTAAAGTCAGTCTCCAACAAGAAGACAGTCTGAGTTGGAACTGACACCCGTGACATACAGAGCCAACCAGCAAGAAGCCAGGAGAGAGCCTCCCGTCGGAGCGGCCCTCCTGTCCGGACAGGACTGGCCCAGGCGTCCTCTGTGCCCAGCCGCTCCCCACGCGCTCCCAGCCGCAGGCTCCCATCCCACACAGGCTCCAGTGGGAAAACTTCGGCTTGCGCGAGATCTTTCACCTGCGTCTGTCACCTCCAGCCCCAGGGTGCCCAGGACAGGCTCTCAGGGGGTCAGGCCCAGTGACCACCTTGTCCCCTGCAGGGTGGCGTAAGCTGCCCTCCAGCTGCCCTCTGGGACACAAACAGACTGACCCGCCCCTAACCCCAGCCTTTCCATCTTACCAGGGCAGTGGCTGCCCTACCGGGTGGGGAAAAGACCCAACCTCACCTGGGTAGAGTTTTCCCCGCAGGAACGAGGCTCACCTGGAGTTCTCTCTCATCCCAGGCAAAACCCAGCTCGGCAATCCCAATCCCCCAACAAGCCATGACCCAGCGGCTCCCCTGGGAAGGGGGGGGTGCCAGGGTGGGGGAGCTGCAGGGGGAAAGGCCTTGACCACCCCCCAGAGCAGGCACTGGGGCACTGGGCACGGCCCCGCGGGCTTCACCCAGTCCCGTGTGCTTCCCAAATGATTCAGAAAGCAATGTCAGTCTGATCACTAGCTCCAGGATGGTTCATAACGAACACCACAGTCTCACGAGACCAGATGGAAACAGCAAGGGGACACGCGTGTTTCCATCAGGCCTGACAGCCATGTGGGCAGTGAGCCTGTCGGGGGGCAGTGAGTGTGTGTGGGGGGCTGTGAGTGCGTGTGTGGTGGGGGGTGGTTACCATTCCCAACTCCACCTGCCACGGGCGGAAGCTGTCACTCACGACACCCGCCACTGACAGCAGCCTTTCCGAAGGTGGGGCGTGCCAGCCACCCGGGACCTGTCGCTGGCAGCCAGAGGGGACAGCAGCACGGGACACGACCAAGCCAGCGGGCTTTCTGCTTCCCGATGGGAGCAGGCACGAACTAGCAGGCAGTTTCGGTAAAAAGAAAAAAACAAAAACAAAAACAAAAAACAGCAGTCTGATCAAATCCCGGATCCAACAGCCTATTTACAGGAATGACGATGCGGGGAGGCGGACACGGGAGACCGATGCCCGGGGACCCAATCTCTGGGAGCCCACGTGGGACCAACAGCCCGGTTTCTCCAATGAATGAATGAACTGCAGCAAGAAAAAAGGGGGTGGGGGGAGCCCGCGGCAGACAAGAGACAGACGAGCACCTCAGCCAGCCTGATGTGGGGGCATGCGTGGGCTCTGGACTCAAATAAACGTGAGCAAAAGCCAGGGCGATGCCCGCGCCGACGGCAACAAATCACGATTCGTTTTTCAGCTGTGATAATGACACTGTGGTTAACTTTTTGACAAAGAAGTCTTATCTCTCAAGAGTTTACTAACTATTCACATCTGTGATTCCCAGTGGTTGGGCGGGACTGGGCGCGGGCAGGCGAGCGTGGCTCTGCTCTTCCTTGGAGTGTCCTGTAACCCAAAGGAGCCACGCTCCTCGCAGGCAACTTGGAGCACACAGAAGGGGAAGAACGGGACGCCCACACGTGTTAGCCTCTGACGCTCCTCCCCACAGTGTCCTGCCTTCACGCAAGAACTCCTGCTCACTACCAGGGGGGGCTTGGAGGGTGGTGTGGCGTTGGGGGCGACCTCTCCTCTGGCCCAGGAAACCAAGCTACATCACACACACACACACACACACACACACACACACACACACACACGGTTCCTCTAGCTGCAAACTCACTGGATCATTGATTTGTTCATTCAACAGACACCACACAGGTGCTGTGCACAGCCAGCTCCCACACCCATCAGAGATGCCCGAAGACGCTAACCTCTCAGCCTGGGCTCGGCGCTCACGCTCGGGAAGCGCCCAGTGCGCAGTGAAGCAAACCCTGACCCTGGACGCGGCACGCTCCCCTCTGCCCCAGGCTCCTCTGAGACTGGAGCCCTCAGTAGCCCACAGGCAGCACAGGAACCAGCTATCTCAGCTACGCCCGAGCCCCGTTTTCCTACTGATAATCGGACACGCCGGGGCTGGCGTTGTAGCACAGTGGGTGAGCTGCCGACTGCCGGGCTCACGTCCCACATCGCAGCACCTGAGTCGCAGTCCCGCTTCCAATCCAGGTCCCCTCTGATGTGCCTGGAAAAGCAGCAAATGGCCCAGAATCAGAGTCCTGGGCTGTCGGCTTCGTCCTGACCCAACCCTGGCCAGTTGGGGAATGAACCAGCACACGGACGATCTCTCTCAGTCTCTCCCTGTCACTCTGCCTTTCAATACATAAAAAATAAAGAACGATAAACACCTCTTAGGTCAACTGTTAAGAAAACAACAACAACACTGAACACCTGGAAGCACAGGCCTCCAGTCCCCAACGGGGCGGCTTCCGAAGCCTCTCCTAGGAAGGAGGTGACCACGTGAGTGCGGCACACGCCAGCGTCACCCAGGGGCCCCATCCTGAGGTGGGCAAGGTGGCGGCTCAGGACGAAACGGGAAGGTTTTCAGGAACAGGTGGCCACCAACACAACGCGAAACCACAGGGCCTCTGACGACCATGGCCCATGGAACCCACACGCCCGCTCAAGGCAACAAAATCCCATCGCAACGAGAGAAATCTGCAGTGGGAACCGTGAGAGCCCGTGAGGAAGTAACCGCAGCCATTCTCCACGATAAACACTCACACAGCAGCACCCTGGCTTCGGATTCATTACAAGCCCTCGATGACTGGAAAGGTGCTAAGCACCAGACCCCTGGCCTCGCTCTTACAAGACGCTGTGTGCACCTTGCAGATCTGTGTGAGGGAGGGGACACACGGACGTCCGTTCGATGGGTTTCCTTCCGCACACCTGCCCTGAGCTTGTACGGTTCCCATCACTGCCCACACGGTGCTGTTCAGAGGCAAAGCCGAAGTCGAACAGAGCCAGCCGGGCTGGGCACAGTGGCTCTTGCCGCACGTGTGCAGCACAGAGTCAGCAGGGGTGTGTGTGCGTGTGTGCGTGCGAATGGTCCACCTGCTCCACGAGGCACCCACTAAGAACCTAAGCTCCTTGGGAGTATAAACTTGAACAGCACGTTTCAGCGGTAACAGACTTGTGCTGGCACGTTCAGGGCACGACCCGGGGACTCGGTGAGCCGAAACGGCGCTCGTGGGAAAGTCCCATTCAGGATCCTGGAGGCTGGGTCCTGGCTAGGCGTGTACCTG
The DNA here is from genome assembly GCF_964237555.1 of Oryctolagus cuniculus. Classification (NCBI taxonomy): domain Eukaryota; kingdom Metazoa; phylum Chordata; class Mammalia; order Lagomorpha; family Leporidae; genus Oryctolagus; species Oryctolagus cuniculus. The sequence goes on along the minus strand of NC_091450.1, from coordinate 39,022,558 downwards.
TCCACGGGCTGGCGCAGGAGGCCCTGGACACGAACCGTTCCAGGGGAGCGCACGAGGCACGGGTGCAGGGGCAGCCGTGTCCCTGCCATGGTCTCACCAGGGCAGCCCCCACCCCTAGCGCATTTAAGAGCGTGTCGGCAACAGGACAGGGTGCAGAGCCACTGCAGGGTTTGTGTGAGCGGGAGGCAGGGCGCACCTTCTGGCTTTGGAAAATGAAGGTAAGCGTTCCCTCTCACACCCCAAGGCGGGCGTGAGTCATCTCCAGGGCAGCACTTGAAAACTGTTCACTGCCGGATTTACAACCGGGCAGGCGGAGGCCCCGGCGAGGTGGGGGTGCTGGGGTTCACGGAAACGGACGTTGGGCCCTGGGAATCACCTGCAAACCCGCCCTGGCTCAGGACAGAGCGATTGGACGGACAAGCGCGGGGCAGAACCACGTCAACCGAACGTGACCACGGTGTGCGGCGAGCAGCAAACAGAAAAAGAAAGTGCCTCCGGAGGAAGTGAGCCATTACTCAGGCTTTCTCCCACGGCAGAGCTGCAGGGTCAGGACAGCTCCGGGCAGCGGGTGCGGGGCGCAGAGAGCAAGGGCACCCAGGGCACCCCACAGGCCTGCCTGCGCCTGTGTGTCCGGGGGTCTCCAGCCGGCTGAAAGACCTTCCACACTAGCCACCCATCTCCCGCCCTGCTGAGCCTCCCTAGGCAGACCTGCCCCAAGGGTCCCCACCGCCCCATGGCCCTTAGACTGGGCACCTCCCAGCCACCCTCCTAGGTGTCCAGAGGGGCCAGGGGGTCCAAGATCGGCAGGGAGGAGGCCAGGCTGGGACGGTCCCCTGGATTCAGGCCCACGGGGATTGGCGTCCACCCCAGGGATTGAGGGTGGTTGGGGAGCGGGGTCCAGGGGTGTCCCTGGAGGCTTAGACTGGGCAGGGTAGGAGTAGGGGCAGGGGAGGGGCCGGGCAGCGGGGGAGGGGCGGGTTTCCCGCAGGATCCAGGGTGTCCTTGGCCCGGCCGGTAGCGGCCAGTAGGGGCAGCGGTCGGGAGTGACCGGGGGTCTCGGCCGGCGGGGATCAAGGTGACCGAGGGTCTCCTCCGGCGGGGGCTCGGCCAGCGGGGGTCAGGGTGACGGGTGGGGGGGGCCTCGGCCGTCAGGGGTCGCGGTAGCGGGATTCGGCGGGGATCGCGGGCGGACACGGCGACCCGGGGGCCTCGGCCGGCGGGGGCGGCGATGGGGGTGACCCGAGGGGCGGCCGGGGGTCGCACTCACTGCTTGGGCAGCTGCAGGGCGGGCGCGCCGCGCCGCTGGAAGGCGCCGTCCACGAAGACCCCGTTCTTGCCCAGGCAGCGCAGGTAGAAGTGCGGCTCCTGGAAGCTGAGCTGCAGGTGGCGCCGCGAGATGAAGCTGGACAGGCCCATGCTCAGGTCCACCGAGCCCTGCGACGAGTTGCGGCCGATGGTGACGCTTGGCTGCCGCATGAGGAACTCGAACTCACGGCCTTCGAGCCGCGCCAGCGCCGGCCCCGGGCTCTGCCGCACCGAGGCGGCCGCCGCGGCCACCAGCGCCGGCGCCGCGCCCGCGCCCGCGCCCCCGCCCGCGCCGGGCCCCGGGCCCGCGATCGCGCCCGGCGGCGGCGGCAGCGGCGGCGGCGGCGGCCCGGGCGGGGGCGCGGCGGGCGGCGGCCCGGGCGGCGGCGGCGGCGGCGGCGGCGGCGCGGCGGGCGGCGGCCCGGGCGGGGGCGCGGCGGCGGCGGCGGCGGGGAAGGCGGCGGCGGCGGCCGCGGCGCACAGCACGGGGCTGCAGGGCGCCGAGCGCAGCGCCAGCAGGGCGCGGGCGCCGCTGTCCTCGCCGACTTCGGCCATGTTCGCGCAGCGCCAGCGGCTCCGCGGCGGGGTGGAGGCGCGGGGGGCGGGGAGGCCGGCGCGGCGCGCGCGGAAACCCGGGCCGGATCGGCGGCGCGGCGCGGAGCGGAGCGGAGCCGGCGGGGCCTGCGCGCGCCCCGCCCCCAGCCCGCGGCGCCCCGGCCGGCTCGGGGCAGCGGGGGCCGCGCCGCCTGTCCCGCCCGCCCTGCCCTGCGAGACGCGGGCACCGCCCCGAAGCGGCCTGCCCGCAAGCGGTGGCCCCGGGCGCCGGAGCGAGGGGCTAATGGTGCGATCCCAAAATACTTGCCTCGCTTTCACGATCTCCCTCGCTGCCTAAAACTTTGCGGTCGCTCATGCACTCAACAAACGCGCCGGGTCCGAGCCTCTCTCCATCTCTGCCCCGCTCGTGCCTCGCTAAGTTATCCAGGCCCCCTCATTTCATAATTATGGAGTGTGGGCGAAACCCGCATCCCCTGGCCCTGGTGGAGCCCACAGCCGGGCGGGACCGGCAGATCTGATCGGTGCGAGGCGCCCACAACCCGGGCGCTGGCCGGTCCCTGCGCGACTGGGCGCACCGGGGCCCAAACGCTGCCGGGCAGGCAACCGCAGCCAGGAGGAGAGACCCTGCCTGCCAGGCTGAGGGGGAGTGCGGTCCCGAGCGAGGACCCCTGAGCTGAGGGCCGAAGGGTGGGCTGCAGCTGAGCAGGGTTCCAGGACAGGAGCCGCCTGCGGGGGAGAAGGCGCCTGGCCCTGACCGGATGGTGTCCACAGGAGGCTACGGAGCGGGGAGGCGCTGTGCTGGGTCATCGAGGGTCTGGGGCTCCCGCAGAACGGTGCATTCCGGTGTCTAAAATGCGACCTCTTGGACTGCAGGGAGCCTCGCGCAGAACGGGGTCCCAGCTGTGGTGCGAGGCGGGTCAGGGGGTCAGGACGCTCCTGGACCAGGCCAGAGAGGAGGGGGATGGAGGGGAGCCGCGTGGACCACACAGTATTGCCCTCTGAGGCCTGCCTTGACGCACAGCTGGTTAAGCCAGCGCTTGCAACCGCGGCATCCCATCGCGGAGTGGCAGTCCCGGGTGCCCCGCTGCCGGTCCAGCTCCCTGCTCATGCTACTGGGAAGGCATCCCAAGATGGCCCACGTGGGAGTGGCTCCTGGCTTCTTCCTGGCCCAGCCCTTGGCTGTTGCAGGATTTGGGGAGTGAACCAGCGGATGGAAGCTGTCTCTCTCATCCCTTTCTCTGTCCCTTTGCCGTTCAAGTAAGTAAACAAACCTTTTTATTTTTTTTTTTTATTTTTATTTTTTTTGGACAGGCAGAGTGGATAGAGAGAGAGACAGAGAGAAAGGTCTTCCTTTGCCGTTGGTTCACCCTCCAATGGCCGCCGCGGCCGGCGCGCTGCGGCCAGCGCACCGCGCTGATCCGATGGCAGGAGCCAGGAGCCAGGTGCTTTTCCTGGTCTCCCATGGGGTGCAGGGCCCAAGCACCTGGGCCATCCTCCACTGCACTCCCTGGCCACAGCAGAGAGCTGGCCTGGAAGAGGGGCAACCGGGACAGAATCCGGCACCCCGACCGGGACTAGAACCCGGTGTGCCGGCGCCGCTAGGCGGAGGATTAGCCTAGTGAGCCGCGGCGCCGGCGTAAACAAACCTTTTTAGTAATAAATACTGATCTGATAGAAAGGGAGAGGGGGCGTGAGGTGGTGCGGTCGCTGTGGGCACACTGGTTCCATGCCGAGCTCCGCTCCCCGCTGCAGACCCAGGGCAGCTGTGCTGGGCGCAGAATTTCTCACGGCAGCCAAGAGCTGGGAGCACCCCAGTGTCCACCCACATTTAGGGTGCATGCCTGCGGTGGAACTTACTCTGACACCTGCTAGCTTGAGAGGGGACCTAAGGATGTCACAGGGGGTGAAATAAGCCACACACGAAGGGACCTATGTCGTGCGGCTCCACTTCCGTGAGGGCCACAGCTGCAGAGTAGGGTGGTGGGAGCCAGGGGCTGGGGTGGGAGTTCCGTGGGGCAGAGGGTGATGATGGCTACACAGCCAGCTGCGTGTGTGTGATGCCTGAGCAGAGATGGCAAAATTTTGTTACGTGCATTCCACCACAGTTTATTTGAAAGGCTTATTGTATTTGAAAGGCCAAGACAGAAAAGGAGGTCTTCCAATAGCTGGCTCTCTCCCCGAAATGGCTATAACAGCCAAGGCTGGTCCAGGCTGAAGTCAGGAGCCAGGAGCTCCATCCGGGTCTCCCATGTGGGTGGCAGGGACCGAGCACTTGGGCCATCTTCTGCTGTCTTCCCAGGCGCATTGGCAGGGAGCTTGGTCAGAAGCAGAGCAGCTGGGACTTGAGCCTGCACTCAGGTAGGGGAGGCCAGTTTCAAAGCTTCACCCGCTGTGCTGCAAAGCTGGCCCCGTCGCCACAGTTTAAAACCACGAGGTTTATGACAACCTCCCAGGCTCAAAAGATGACTTCTTACTTTTCCCTGACAGTTCTGTTTGATGACAAGAGCAGTAACTAGGTTTCCAGGCACTCCACGCCTACCTTAGCATGAAGCGTTTAGAATTACAGGCCCAGGCCGGCGCCGCGGCTCACTAGGCTAATCCTCTGCCTTGTGGCACTGGCACACCGGGTTCTAGTCCCGGTTGGGGCGCCGGATTCTGTCCCGGTTGCCCCTCTTCCAGGCCAGCTCTCTATTGTGGCCAGGGAGTGCAGTGGAGGATGGCCCAAGTGCTTGGGCCCTGCACCCCATGGGAGACCAGGAGAAGTACCTGGCTCCTGCCATCGGATCAGTGCGGTGGGCTGGCCACAGCGCACCGGCTGTGGCAGCCATTGGAGGGTGAACCAACGGCAAAGGAAGACCTTTCTCTCTGTCTCTCTCTCTCACTGTCCACTCTGCCTGTCAAAAAAAAAAAAAAAATTACAGGCCCACTGACAAAACTTGGGGCTTCTTCTCCCCACACAAGGAGCAAGAAACAGTACAACAATAATTCCAGGGCTTGCAGAGCCAGCTCCCCATGACCCTGGCAGGTCCAGACACCGATTTAATTGTTTCCAACTGCTTTTTCCTGGAACAGTAAGTCATTGAAGAGATGGACAGCTACTACCCGCTACTACAGAGAAGGCAAGAAAAGAGCCAGGAAAAAGCCATGCCGCAACCACAATATGAGAAACTGAATTTTTCATTCACTCCCCTTGGTTCTACAGGGCATGCTCAAGCTGTTTTACAAAACATTTGCTCAAAAAAAAAAAAAAAAAAAAAGCTTGCAATCGCTAGTAGATTGAGCCAATCTCTCGGGGCCCCACGGTGCCTGGGCTCTTACCTTGTTCCAAGTGTGTGGAGCTGGTGCAGACACAGAAAGGAACAGAGGAGCAGAGCCAACTTCAAGGCCCTACGCCAGCAGTGAGCACGCAGCATGGTGTCAGGAGGTGACCTTGGAGGCGGCGTCGAAGAGGCAATAAAACATCTAGAGAAACAACTCGTGCTGTGGCAAAAGGGCCTGGTGCTGTGGCATGGTGAGCTAAACCTCCACCTGCAGCACCGGCATCCCATGTGGGCACTGGTTCTAGTCCCGGCTGCTCCTCTTCCAATCCAGCTCTCTGCTGCAGTCTGGGAAGCTGGCCAAGTCCTGGCGGAAGCTCTTGGCTCATGGCTTCGGATCAGCCCAGCTCCAGCCATTGCGGCCATTTGGGGAGTGAACCAGTGGATGGAAGACCTTTCTGTCTCTCCCTCTGTTTGTCTGTAACTCTACCTCTCAAATAAATAATCTTCTTAAAAAAAATTTGGGCAAGAGATGTGAACAGGTGCTTTTTCAAAGAAGATACATGGATGACAAAGATGTGGGCTGAACAGAAGCTTAGCATTGTTTGTTATTAGGGATCAATTTTTTTTTTTTGACAGACAGAGTGGACAGTGAGAGAGAGAGAGAGACAGAGAGAAAGGTCTTCCTCTTCCGTTGGTTCACCCCCCAATGGCCGCTGTGGCCTGTGCGCTGTGGCCGGCGCATCGCGCTGATCCAAAGCCAGAAACCAGGTGCTTCTCCTGGTCTCCCATGGGGTGCAGGGCCCAAGCACTTGGGCTATCCTCCACTGTACTCCCGGGCCACAGCAGAGAGCTGGCCTGGAAGAGGGGCAACCGGGACAGAATCCGGCGCCTCAACTGGGACTAGAACCCAGTGTGCCGGTGCCGCAAGGCGGAGGATTAGCCTAGTGAGCCGCGGCACCGGCCTTAGGGATAAAATTAAAGCCACAATGGGATATCGCCACACACAGAAGGGCACTTCACAGTAGGATGGAGGGCAGGGCGTTCAGCCTGGTGGTGAAGACGCCTGTGTGCCCCACTGGAGTGCCTGGGTTTGACGCTGGCTCCGATCCTGACTCCAGCTTCCTGCCAATGCGCACCCTGGAGGGGGTGGTGATGGCTCAAATAGTTGAATTCCTGCTGCCCACATGGAGACCTGAATTGGATCCCCAGCTCCTGGCTTGTGCCTGCACAGTCCAGACCGTCATGGGCATTTGGGGAGTGATCGAGCAGATACGGGTTCTCTCTGTCAGCAGATATAAGATCTCTCTCTCTTTTTTTTTTTCCTGTCTCTTCCTATCTGTCACTCTGCCTTTCAAATAAATAAATCTTTTTTTTTTAAAACGAGAGAAATTTATAAAATAAACAAGGCTTAAGTGCGGTGTTGTCCATTTCAGAAGCTACCTGTGCCAAGCACCGCACCCCTTGGTGGCACGGGCCTCGCGTGCAGTGCTCTGTGGGGTTTACTCGTCAGCTGGACTGCTGTAGAGTTCCACTCATGGGCAGCTGGACCCTGTCTCCTCAGGTCTGCAGCCCCCAGGCAGCAGTGGCTGGCAGCAGTCTCACTGGCCCACGAGGGCCAACATGGGCCATGCTCTGCTTCAGCCAGAGCCCCGGCTATTCCTGCTGGGTGCATATGAGGCAGCAGAACAGGGTCCCTTCACAGGAGGGGACCCCAGCCCCAGCAGAAATCCCAGCCCAGCAGTGGCTGTGACAGGAGGTTGGGGTTGAGGGGGGGGAGCCTTGGTGCTGCAAGTCCCAGAAGGCCTGGAACTCAGGGACTGTCCAGGGCAGGACTGGGGAGACCAGGTCCTTCTCTTGCCTCTTCCCCCTCCCCTGTGCCTTCCCGCTCACCGCGTGTCACTTCCTGTGGCTTCTATCTCCTTCTCCATCCTTCCTGTCTCCCCAGAATTGCTTCCTGCCTGTTCTCGGAGCTCCAAGGGCGTTACATCACACTACCGATGAGAACTCCGCCTGTTCCTACAAAGCATGCACTCCTGTATCTGCATAAGGTGAACAGGACAAATTCCCTCCAGGAGAACGCTTCCTTACCCATCGGAGCTCCCGCAGCCTGGACCCCAGGAGGGCTACCCTGCTTCCTTACCCATCGGAGCTCCCGCAGCCTGGACCCCAGGAGGGCTACCCTGCTTCCTTACCCATCGGAGCTCCCGCAGCCTGGACCCCAGGAGGGCTACCCTGCTTCCCCCAGCACACTTGGGGCCTTCTTATCCAGGACTCACATGGGTTCATATTTCTTTTTCATTTTTTAAAGGTTTATTTATTTGAAAGGTGGGGGGAGGGGGGAGGAAGAGAGAAAGAGAGAGAGAGAGAGAGAGAGAGAGAGAGAGAAATCTATCTTACATCCGCTGGTTCACTCCCCAAATGGCCACAACAGTTGGGGCTGGTCCAGGCAGAAGCCGGGAGCCTGGAGCTCCACGCAGGTCTCCCCTGTGGGCACAGAGGCTCAAGGACCTGAGCTATCTTCTGCTGCTTTCCCAGGCGCATCAGCAGGCAGCTGGATGAAAAGTGGAGCAGCCGGGACTCAAACTGGCCTAAGTATGGGATGCCAGCATCACAGACAGCGGCTTAACTTGCTATGCTGTGCTGGCCCTGTACACATTTCTTTTAAAGTTTTATTTATTTATACATTTATTTTTATTGAGAGGCAGAAAGGTGGGGGAGAGAAGAGACACAGAGAGAGAGATCTTCCATTTCCTGGTTCACTCTCCAAAAGCTCATCACAGTCAGGGCTTGGCCAAGCTAACACCAGAGATCAGAACCCAATCTGTTTCCCATCTGGTTTGCAAGGGCACAGAAGCAGGAAGCTGGAATCAGAGGTGGAACCGGCTGGCGTCGAGACTCACTTGGCTAATCCTCTGCCTGCGGGGCCAGCACACCGGGTTCTAGTCCCGGTTGGGGCACTAGATTCTGTCCCGGTTGCCCCTCTTCCAGGCCAGCTCTCTGCTGTGGCCAGGGAGTGCAGTGGAGGATGGCCCAAGTGCTTGGGCCCTGCACCTCATGGGAGACCAGGAGAAGCACCTGGCTCCTGGCTTCGGATCAGCGTGGTGCGCCGGCCGCAGCGGCCATTGGAGGGTGAACCAATGGCAAAGGAAGACCTTTCTCTCTGTCTCTCTCTCACTGTCCACTCTGCCTGTCAAAAAAAAAAAAAAAAAAAAAAAAAAAAAAAAAGTGGAACCAGGTCTGGAACCCGGGCACTCCAGGAAGGGTGCGGCACTCCCAAGCAGCAGCTTAACAGCTATGCTCAACACCAATCCAGGACTTTTCCTGAACTGACTGATTCTGACAGCCCAGGAAACACACGCAAACCAAAATGTGGGGGAAGGGATGCCTTTTGCGGTGCTGGGACGTACGGAGACAGAAGCCCATGTATAGCTCATCTATTGCTCTGTGTCGAATGACCCCAAAACCTTTAACCAGCAAACATTTGTCTTCACAGCTCCTGTGCATCGGGGGCTCAGGAAGTATTCGGCCAGGGAGAGGTCTGGCTCAGACTGTGCCAAGATGTGGGTCCCTGTCACCCATGCGGAAGACCGGAAGGAGTTCCAGGATCCTGGCTTTGGTGGGGGCCCAGCCCCAGCTGTTGTAAGGCATTTGAGATTTTGAGGAATGAGCCAGTGGATGGAAGATCTCTGTCTGCCTATTTCTCTCTTTCAAGTAAAACAGAAAATAAACAGCGGCCGGCACCATGGTGCAGTGAGTTAAAGTCCCAGCCTAGAGTGCCGGCATCCCCTATGGGTGCCGGTTCGAGTCCTGGCTGCTCCTCTTCCAATCCAGCTCTTTGCTATGGCCTGGGAAAGCAGTAGAAGATGGGCCAACTCCTTGGGCCCCTGCACCACATGGGGGACCCAGAAGAAGCTCCTGGCTCCTGGCTCCAGATCAGCTCAGCTCTGGCCATTGTGGTCATCTGGGGAGTGAACCAGTGGAATGGAAGACCACTCTTTCTCTCTGGCTCTATCTCTCTTTCAAATAAATAAAAAATAAATCTTTAAAAAATAGAAAATAAATAAAAATAATTGGGGGGGGGGGAGACGTTGGCTGGGGCTGCATCTCCTGAAAATTTGCCTCCAAGGGGCTGTCTGGCACAGCCGGGAGGTGGTGCTGCTCTGGGCAGGAGGCCGCTGTGAATTCTCCACAGTGCAGCTCAGCATCCTCACGACAGGGTGCGTGTCTGGCTTCCCCTGGCAAAGGGATGCAAGAAAGAGCAAATAGGAGCCTCCCAAGTGCCATTCTGCAATGTCCCCAGCATCCTAGGGTTACATGGGTCAGCTGGAGGCAGCTCGGGGCATGGCTGCCAGGGGCGGAGCTGACACTATGACACGTGGTTATAGTGACCTGTGTGGCGAGGTGAGATGCATCTGTGGCCCGCACCCCCATTCCATCCGACCACGTGGGGTCAGATCCGCGAGACTCTGCCTGGTGGAGCAAGCCGCTCCTGCCTCGATGACAACGGGTGGACCCAGGTGTCCCCGTGACTGTGTGTTTATGTTCTATGCTCTCTCGGCTGCCTGGTGCCCGTCTGCATGGCCAAGCGGTTCTGAGCTTGTCCCGGCTTCAGCCTAAGGGTCTTGCACATGCCAAAGCCATGCCTGGAGTTGCCTGCAGGCTGTTGTGGGGGGGGGGTGTCTGGTTTCCAGCCACAGAAACCAACCCTGGCCTGACTTAAACGGAAGGGGCTTTACTGGTTTTGGGAAAGGGCTGCCTTGGGGAGGGGCAGCAGAAACCCTGGGCTGGCCTTGCTGGCACTCAGCCCCCTCCCAGCTTGCTCCTCCTTGCATCGGCTGGCTGGACCTAAGTGGGCAGACACGGAGGCAGCCGACTCTTTAGAAGCGAAGACCACTCGCAGAGGGCTGGCCCGTCTTCAGAGGCCAGCCGAGGCTGGTTCCTGTGAGGCGGGGGGAGGGGGAGGGGGAGGGAACGCTGCCCGAGGGAGACAATAGCTGCCCACTGCCTCATTCCAAGTGGATGTCGTCAGTGACCTGTGCAGAGCCCGGCACTCCCTGTTGCTCGCAAGGACGCTTGAGCTCATCTGCTGAAACTCTGAAGAGCGCAGACATTTGAAACACACACAGAGAAAGACCCACGGGTGAGGGCCCGGCCGACGGGGACCCACCTGCCACACAGCCTTCTGCTCCGGCTCCCACCCGCCTGCGCCCTCCTGTTGCCTTTTGGAGCAGGTCTCAGACACTGAGCAGTTCGTAGATTTCAGTATGCACCCCGAAAAGATACTGGCTCATAGCCACGCCCACCACCACCCCTAAGAGAATCTTTTTTTTTTTTTTTTTGGACAGGTAGAGTTAGACAGTGAGAGACAGAGAGACACAGAGAAAGGTCTTCCTTTTTCCATTGGTTCACCCCCCCAAATGGCTGCTACAGCCGACACGCTGTGGCCAGCGTACCGCGCCAATCTGAAGCCAGGAGCCAGGTGCTTCTCCTGGTCTCCCATGGGGTGCAGGGCCCAAGGACTTGGGCCATCCTCCACTGCACTCCCGGGCCACAGCAGAGAGCTGGCCTGGAAGAAGAACAACCGGGACTAGAACCTGGGGTGCCAGTGCCACAGGCGGAGGATTAGCCTAATGAGCCATGGTGCCAGCCCCCTAAGAGAATCTTAAGGATGCCATGATGTTATCAAATATCTGGCCAGTGTTTAGCTTTTCATTTTTTAAACACTGACTGAGGTATGATTCACATACCATGAGATGCACGTGCTGCCGGCATGCTAAGGTTACACGGATTTTGGCATATTTAAAGCTGTTCCATCGTCACCATGATCCCCTTTCTGAATACGTCCATCACCCCCAAATCTCCTTTGTAGCCAGTTTCAGTCACTCCTCCCTCCAGCCTTCAGCTCCAGCCATCACCGGTCTTTCTCCTCTGGTCTCGCCTCTTTTCCACTACTTTCAAGAGCCGGGGAGCATGTGGTACGTGGCCTTTTGTGCCTGAGTTCTTCCATGCAGCACAGGTTTAGGGTCTGTGACTGTTGTTATATGGAGCAGTGATTCCTCTCTCTTTTAAATGGTCATTTATTTGAAAGGCAGAGTTACAGAGAGAGGGAGAGAGACCTTCCATCCACTGGTTCACTCCTTGAATGGCTGCAATGATTGGGGCTGGGCCAGGCCGAAGGCAGGGGCCTGGAAATCCATCCGGGTCTACCACGTGGGTGGCAGGGACCCAGGGATTCAGGCCATCGTCTTCAGCTTTTGCTGGTGCATTAACACAGAGCTGGATAGGAAGTGGAGCAGCCAGGACTCGAACCGGAGTCCACATGGGATGCCGGCACTGTGGGAGGTGGCCAAAGCACTGGCCCTAGGCCTTTCTTTTGACTGCTGATGATGCCATAGTTTTTAAGAAAGTCGGACGGACGGATGGCTCCCAGGGTTTGGCTGCGAGAGTAACATCGCTGCTGTGAGCGTTCACGGACTTGTCTCTCACATATGTTTGCCTTTCTGTGGAGCAGATTCCTGTGGGTGGAACTGTGGGGTTACAGACCAAGTATATGTTTAACATCCTACCAGCTCCCCAGACTGTTTTCCCAAGCGGCTGCAGACGTCAGCATTCCCAACAATGGATGAGGTCCTCTTAATCCCTTTAGTCTGTGTTTCCCCTCCATTTCCTTTTCTCCTCCCCTCCCCCTTCCAATTTATTTAAGAAACTGGGTCATTTGTCCATTGCAGTTTCCCACAGTCTGACTTTTGCTGGCTGCATTGTGGTTGGTTGGTGTCTGAACCCAGGGAAGAGAAAAGCTTTTCTGATCAGGCTCAGATACACACAGCCACCAACATGGCTGCAGATTAGTAGGCAAGGAAACTGTGGAAATAGTGATCGAAAATAAGATTAGGCCATGGATACAGGCCGTACACAAAACAGAAACCCTGACATCTTAAGAACTTGGCAGAAATGGATCCTGGTTTTAGTCCTGAACTACATAACAGCAAGAGGTGTTATTTGGCTACAAGATTCACTCTCCGTATAATTTTTTTAAAAAGTGTGTGTACGTGTGTGTGTGGGGGGGGGGGGGGTGGACAGCACTCTGGCAAGCAAGTTAAGCCACTACTTGCAACGCCGGCATCATATCAGAGTGCCAGTTCAAGTCCCAGGAGCTCCACTTCCCGTGTACCCCCTCTTCCTATGTGCTTGGAAAAGCAGTGGCAGATGGCCCAAGTGCTTGGACCCCTGCCACCCATGTGGAAGACCCAGATGGAGTTCCAGGCTCCTGGCTTCAGCCTGGCCCAGCCCTGACTTTTGAGGCCATCAGAGAATGAAGCAGGGAGAGAATATCTTTGTGTGTCTCTCCCTCTCTGTCACTCTGCCTATCAAATCAATCAATCAATCAATCAATCAGAAAGTTGTTTAAAGCCAACTGCTCTGTAGAAGCTGACTTTTTTTTTTTTTTTTTTCCTGGCAGAGATCAGAGAAAACTGCTGGCCCTAATTTCCACTTCCCTCTTTGGGACAGGGTGGGAACTTGGGGACCAGAAGCTCCAGGTGACCAAGCCACACAGAGAGGCTTCTTGGGGACCTGAGCAGACAACAAAAACAGACTCCTCGCGCCACATCAAAGAAGGCAGCTATCAGCTGCAGCACCACAGGGCCTTTGACTTTCATCGTCAAAGCCACCAGGGTTCCGTGTGTTTTTATCACCCAAGCCCCAGTGTGCAGCTATGAAGGCAGAGACATTCAGGTAGTTCAGCATCTACAACACGACCCACCCTCCCAGGTCTACACCAACCACACCCTCCCTACCAGAAATAGGAAAAAAAAAAAAAAAAAAACCACACCTACAGTTAATTCAGAGCACAAGTTTCACTCCTAGGTCAGACAGAATTACAGAGAGAGGTAGAGACAGAGAGAGAGGTCTTCCATCTGCTGGTTCACTCCCCAGATGGCAGCAACGGCCAGAGCTGCATCGATCCGAAAGCAGGAGCCAGGAGCTTCTTCTGGGTTTTGGGCCATCTTCTACTGCTTTCCCAGGCCATAGCAGAGAGCTGGATCAGAAGAGGAGCAGCTGGGACTAGAATCGGCGCCCAAATGGGATGCTGGCACTTCAGGCCACAGTGCCTTGGCCCCATAACACCTTTATTTGTAACAGCAACAAAGTAGCCACCACTCAGGCCTCCATCACTGAGGAATGAATGAGCCAAATACAAGAGATAAAACAGGCAAACACATGGAGACAGGAGATGGATCAGTGGTTTGCTTAGGACTGAATGGATGGGATGTTTGGGAAGGGGGAGGTGACAATGAAGGGCGCCCTGAGAGTTATAAAGTTAACTGCGGTGGTGGATACCCACCCTGGCGGATGCAATAACGCCACCCTACTGCACGCTTGTCATCGGTGTGAATTATCTCTCAGAGCTGGGGTTAGGTGTCTGGCCTAGCAGTTAGGCTGGCAGTAGGAGGCTGGCACCGTGGCTCGGCAGGTTAAAGTCCTGGCCTGCAGCACCGGCATCCCATGTGGGCGCTGGTTCCAGTCCCGGCTGCTCCATTTCCAATCCAGCTCTCTGCTGTGGCCTGGGAAAGCAGTGGAGGATGGCCCAAGTCCTTGGGCTCCTGTACCTGTATGGGAGACCAGGAAGAAGCTCCTGGCTCCTGGCTTCATATCAGCTCAGCTCAGCTCTGGCCATTGTGGCCATCTGGGGAGTGAACCAGCGGATGGAAGATCTCTCTCTCTCTCTCTCTCTGGCTCTACCTCTCTCTGTAACTCTTTCAAATAAGTAAAAATAAATATTAAAAAAAGATGTCAGTTATCACAACATTCCACATGGGAGTGCCTAGGTTTGATTCCTGGCTCCAGCTCCCAGCTTCCTGCCAGCATGGACCCTGGGAGGCAGCAGTGACCGCTCAAGGAGTTGGGTTCCTGCCACCCATGGGGGAGACCTGGATTGAGGTCCCCGCCTCACGCTATAGCCTCCTAGCTGTTGTGCGCATTTGGGGAGTGAACCAGAAGATGGGAGCTCAGACTGCCTTTCAAACCAAAAAAATTAGCTAAAATTTTGTATGAATTAAAGTCAGTTAAGTTAAATCAAACAATTTCAATTGTCTTTTTTTTTTTTTTTTTTTGACAGGCAGAGTGGACAGTGAGAGAGAGAGACAGAGAGAAAGGTCTTCCTTTTGCCATTGGTTCACCCTCCAATGGCCGCCGTGGCTGGCGCACCCCGCTGATCCGAAGGCAGGAGCCAGGTGCTTCTCCTGGTCTCCCATGGGGTGCAGGGCCCAAGCACCTGTGCCATCCTCCACTGCCCTCCCAGGCCACAGCAGAGAGCTGGCCTGGAAGAGGGGCAACCGGGACAGAATCCGGTGCCCCGACTGGGACTAGAACCCTGTGTGCCGGCGCCGCTAGGCGGAGGATTAGCCTAGTGAGCCGCGGCGCCGGCCTCAACTGTCTTTAGAGGTAAACTCTAAATATCTTTTCTCACAAAATTCGAAAGTTTTGGCCCCTGTTTTAGGCAAAGTTGCAGGAAGCAGCAGCCTCCTAGTACAGATCCGAGACCCCGCACCTGTCCTCCTCCTGCCTCGGGTGACACATGGCTGGGGTGTCTGACACGCGCAAGAGCATTGACCGGGAGGTCGGCACCAGCACTGGTGACAGCCTCTTGGAACACAGCCAGCTTCCCACACCATGCACCTGCCTGCTCCTGGAGCCCAGGGGTCTCATCACAGGGTCTAAAACCCGGTCTCCCCAGTAACAGAGATGCCTGGCTCTGACCAAGCGTTTATTTGCACCTCAAAGTCCCGGGTGGATATCAGTCTTTCCCTCACTCCTTACTGCTTCCACCTTGCCCAAGAGCAAGCTTCATGCCACCGAGCTCTCTGCTCGCTCCAGACCACGCCGCTGATGCAAGCCCACACCGTCCCGCAGGAGCTAAGTGGTTGCAATAGTCTCTATCTTTAGAGCAACTTATAAATGGGAAATGTGCAAAGAATTCATTAGTGTGTGAAGCCCAAGAGGGCAGGTGATCTTGGACCTTGGCACATAGCAGGTGCCCAGAACCACTTTTGTAGAGTACACACGTGAGCCCGCATCTACAGCTACAGGAAACCTCGCGTTATGTCCTCAAAGCATCAACATTGTGCAAAACCCCTGTCTGCAGCCAGTACGGGGTTTCCTCGCCCTCTGTTCCAGGATTGTGCAAAACTGTCTCATCCAGGCTGGAACGTGGGAGGAGGGCGCCAGCCTCTGGCTCTCACTGACCTTTGCCTGCTGCTGTCCGAGGCCAAAAGGCCCCCCGGAGCTGGAGCAGCCCCCAGCTTCAGGCTGAGGCACGCCGGGCACTGGCAAGGCCGGCAAGTCCAGTTCCTGAGACGCAGCCTACGTGGCCCCGTCTACTCCTTGGGGCCCTTCACGAGAGCAGGATTCAGGCCCCTGCTGCTCGCAGCACCCTGCAGCCCGGGTCCTCCCGACCCTGGCTTGTGATCCTTCCTCGGGGGCTGGGCCACCCTATCCAGGAGCGGGTCTCCACCACCCTCCAGGTCTAGAATGACAACACCTCACTGGGATGATTTTTGAGGTCTTATGTTGTTTTCAAAGTCGGATTCGCTGGCAAGTGCCGTCACTTCCCATGTCATCGCTTCCCATTGTACGGCCAGGAGGCTGAGGGTCAGTGAGGAGGGGCTCTGGGATGGCCCAGCATCCTGGCTCCCACAGCCCAGAGACCCTTCCACAGGCCCTCTTGGCTTCCCAGCCTCTGCAGGGGCGTGGGGAGAGACTGTAGCCATCCTGCTCACCCCTGCCTTTGCAGGGCCTCGTCCCAGCTCACAGAGGCCGCTGGTGCAAAACAAGCGGCGGAGGCAGAGGAGCGAGGCCGCATCCCTAACCCCGGCTCGCCCCTGGACCGCTTGCTGGGTCAGTGCACATTTTTACCAGCATTTTCTTTTTATTTATTTGAAAGGCAGAGTGATGGGGGGGGGGGGGGAGGGAGAGACAGAGAGAGATCTTCCATCTGCTGGTTCACTCCCCAAATGGCTGCAACAGCTGGGGCTGGGCCAGACCGAAGCCAGGAGCCAGGAGCTTCTTCCGGGTCTCCCATGTGGGTGGCAGGAGCCCTGGCACTTGGGCCATCTGCTGCTGCTTTTCCCAGGCCATTAGCAGGGAGCTGGATCATAAGTGGAACAGCTGGGACTTGAACCGGTGCCCCTAGGGGATGCAGCCTTGTTGCACCAGCGTGGCTCCGTGCTTTCTCCACCAAACGCCTGCAAGGATGAGGGCGAGCCTGGGAGAGCAGGCGGCACAGCGGCAGGGGAGCCGGGCACCCGTCATCTCGCCGCCGGCTCGGGTTTCCTGGCTTTGTGCAAACCTCCAGAGCGCACAGGGGCGGCGCGGGTGCCAGGACTCGGGGCGGTGCTCCGTGGGCTGCATCAGGTGCAACGGCCTCCACAAACGCGCTCGCTGGAGGCCGGCCTCGGTTGCCGTGGGTTGAGCCAGGGCCTGAGACGCCGGCGGCTTCCCGGACGAGCGCCGGTTCTAGGCCCGGCTGCTTCGCTCCGATCCAGCTCCCTGCTAAGGCGCCTGGGAAAAGCACCAGCAAATGACCCGAATCCTTGGGCCCGCGCACCAGGGGGGCGCCCCTGGCCGCTGCTTTGGCCTGGCCCAGCCCTGGCCGCTGTTGGCCATCTGAGGGGTGAACCAGCAGGTGGAAGACCCCTCTCTCTGTAACTCTGCCTTTCAAATCATAAATCACCTTTAAAAAACAGTATTTTTTTTAAACTAAAAATCTGGGTTCTTGGCATTCATGTCTTATGGCTCAAGCTATTATAATCCAAGCGGAAATTAAACAGAAAAAGGCCCGACCGTAGGAGTTCTGTGGACGCCTCCAGAGCTCCGGCCGCGACGCCTGTGAGGAGAAATGGCGGCGGGCGCCGGCCGCTCGTGGAAGCCGCTTCTTCCTCGCTCGGCTCCGGACGCAGCGGGCCTGGCCCCTGTTTTGGACAAGGGAGACGCCACGGTAGCGGCCCACACCCTCGAGGAGCGTGGGCGCCGTCGGAGGCGCCGGGGGCGGTGTGACCACCCTCCTGTCACTCAGGAGGAGTGACGCGACATGGCCACGCCCCGCGCGCCCGGCGGCGGGAAGCTGGGGGCGTGGCCTTGCGGACACGCCCCCTCCGCGCAGCGCCCAGGTGCGAGGCCCCGCGTCTCGGCTGCGCGGGGCTCCCCACGCTCTCGCGTGTCCGTGCGGCGAGGGAAAGCAGCAGCGAGCTGGCTGCGAGAGGCCCGCGGAGCTCACGTTATGGTGCCAGGTGCCTCGAAAAGTCCAAGGGAAAAATGAAATTGCAAGATTTCTTACATAAAGTTCATGAAACAAAAAAAGTATTATGACAAAATCGTGCATGGATTTCAAATTTTTCTTGCATCAGAATACACTCAGCTCTTCTTCTGCCACCCCTTCCTCGACAAAGGCTCTCGGTGGAGGTGAGCCCGCAAGGAGACTTCATCAGATTTGCCAGCATTTTCCCACCAGTTTACGGCGGTAAACGTGGCTACCAGAGGAGACCTGGGACAAAGCAATACCCGCTGTCCCAGAAAAGCACCCAGTACTTACAAAATGAAAGCTGAGTCCCCCACAGAATCCCTGAATCCCTCTCGCTGCGGAGACCGTAAAACCTGGATTCCCAGGGGGAAGCCAGGGCAGGAGGCCCCCCATACTTGCTTTCGCCCAGCAAGTATGCAGTGCGTGGTGGGGTGCTGCCCGCGCCCACCTGTCTCTGCGGATTGCAGTCGGCAGCGGGAAGATGGGACTCCTCTCCTGGCTGCCAGAAATGTAGCAAACCCTGAGTGTCCTACGGGAGGCCACCGTCGGCAGAGCTGGTGGCAGCTCCAATGGCAGGCTGTGATGTCATGGCTGGGGTTCAAAGGGCAAACTTTCCTGGCAGCCTCCCCAGTGCCAGTTTCCTTCCGCTGGTTCACTCCCCGAATGGCCTCAACTGGCCGGAGCTGCACCGATCCAGAGCAGCTGGACTCTAGAGTCGACGTCCGTATGGGATGCCCACGCTGCGGGTGGAGGATTAGCCTACTGCGCCATGGCGCCGGCCCCACCCTTCCTTTTTTTTCTTTTTCTTTTTTTTTTTTTTTTGACAGGCAGAGTGGACAGTGAGAGAGAGAGAGAGAGAGAGAGAAAGGTCTTCCTTTGCCGTTGGTTCACCCTCCAATGGCCGCCGCGGCTGGCGCACCGCGCTGATCAGAAGGCAGGAGCCAGGTGCTTCTCCTGGTCTCCCATGGGGTGCAGGGCCCAAGCACTTGGGCCATCCTCCACTGCACTCCCGGGCCGCAGCAGAGAGCTGGCCTGGAAGAGGGGCAACCGGGACAGAATCTGGCACCCCGACCGGGACTAGAACCCGGTGTGCCGGCGCCGCTAGGTGGAGGATTAGCCTAGTGAGCCGCGGCGCCGGCCCCACCCTTCCTTTTTGAAGAACAGAACTGCAGCGGGGGCAGTGGTGAGCTGAGCTGCAACACCACACTGCCCCTCCACGCAGTCATGGCTGATGTGTCTCGGCTGAGGTCACTGACTCCACGGCGACTGACTTTCCTGGTTTCAGCAATAGACGTTCTGCGCCTCGGGAGCCCCATCCGTCCCAGGGAATCAGGATCAGCGGAGGACTCCGAGACGGGGGTGGGGGTGGGGGATGCGAGTGACAAGCGCCGTCTCCTTCCTACCGCAAAGAACGTGGGCTCCAGGCTCGAGTGAGCAATGAATGGCAAGCAAGGAGCCGCGAGGGAACAGGAAGAACCTGCTATCCAAGGACTGCTGGGGTGGGGTGCCAGTGTCACAGTGCAGCGGGCTAAGCTGCTGCCTGTGATGCCGGCATCCTGTAGGACCAGCGGTTCGAGTCCCAGCTGCTCTACTGAGCCAGCATTCCTGCAAATGCGCCTGGGAAAGCAGTGGATGGTGCCCAAGTTCTTTTTTTATTAAAGATTTATTTTTTATTTATTTGAAAGACAGAGTTACAGAGAGAGGGAGAGACAGAGAGAGAGGTCTTCCATCTGCCGGTCCACTCCCCAGATGGCTGCAATGGCCAGAGCTGCGCCAATCTGAAGCCAGGAGCTTCTTCCGGGTCTCCCACGTGGGGGCAGGGGCCCAAGGACGTGGGCCATCTTCAACTGCTTTCCCAGGCCACAGCAGAGAGCTGGATTGAAAGAGGAGCAACCGGGACTAGAACCAGCACCCATATGGGATGCCGGTGCTTCAAGCCAGGGCGTGAACCTGCTGTACCACAGCACCTGCCCTGCCCCAAGTTCTTGCACCCCCTTTCCCATGTGTGAGAACCCGATGGAATTCCAGGCTTCTGGCTTTGGCGTAGCCCAGCCCTGGCTGTTGGGGGGCGTATGGGGAGTGAACCATAGGATGGAAGATTTCTCTCTCTCTCTCTCTCTCTCTCTCTCTCTCTCTCTTTCTCTTTCTCTTTCTCTCTGTCACTCTGCCTTTCAAATAAAAACTCTTTTTATAAATCTACTAAAAATGTTAACTGGGTATAGAATTGCCAAACGGGTGAGGGTCAAAGAGGATTCCACATGGGTCTCAGAGGTAGTGACTGGATGAAGTCAATGCTGCGCTTAGGGAGGGGGAAGGGAGGAGGCTGGAATTACTCCTATCAGGGAACTTACAGGAGCTGAGGAGGGAGGGGCTGCTGCCCTGCTGGTGCGAGGCTGATTCTACAAAGCCTTAGAAAGATGGCAGACTTGCTGCCGCAGCTGCTACAGAGAGGAACTGACGATGCCGGCATAAAGAAGCCTTGCTAGCGTCAAGCCTAGAGGGACAGGAAACGGAGAGAGACCCCCACAGGGAGGAAGAGGAGGGAGGGGGTCCTTTCTTACTCGTCCAGCCTTGCAGGCTTTCTCTCTCGCCACCTTTTGGAAGCACCCAAGAAGGAGCCACTGCGGAACCTGGAGAGCTCTTCCCGGCCCCAGCATCACCGCTGAGCCTACAAGGGTGGATTTGGAGCCTGGAGACCATAACTGAACACCGGGCACGATCCTCTCGCGTTCCCTGGGAGGAAACCACCACGCCGACCTCTGCCAACATCATGGCCTTGCTTTCCCTTAGGGTTTCCTCACGAATGCCTGCAACCCTAAACAAAACGGTTGCTTTCACCTCTTTTTACAGCTTCTTAGGGTTGGATTTACACTGCAGAAGGGCTTCTGCCTCTGGCTTTAGGAACTGTCTCAAGATGCATCCACATTTTGCCCGTGGCTGTGGCTGGCTCATTTCCAATGCTTCCCCGTATTCTGTTGTGCAGACAGACCATGCTTTACCTGCTCAACTGGTGATGGACGTTTGTGGTGATCGCTCCGCGAGTAGTTGTTTTTTTTTTTTTGTTTTTTTGTTTTTTTTTTTTTTTTTTTTTTTTTGACAGGCAGAGTGGACAGTGAGAGAGAGAGAGAGAGAGAGAGACAGAGAGAAAGGTCTTCCTTTGCCGTTGGTTCACCCTCCAATGGCCGCTGCGGCCGGTGCGCTGCGGCCGGCGCACCGCGCTGATCCGATGGCAGGAGCCAGGAGCCAGGTGCTTCTCCTGGTCTCCCATGGGGTGCAGGGCCCAAGCAGTTGGGCCATCCTCCACTGCACTCCCTGGCCACAGCAGAGAGCTGGCCTGGAAGAGGGGCAACCGGGATAGAATCCGGCACTCCGACCACAACTAGAACCCCGAGTGCTGGCACCGCAAGGCGGAGGATTAGCCTAGTGAGCCGCAGCGCCGGCTGCCACGAGTAGTTCTTACACACATACTCTGGGGTGTGTAGGCTCATTCCAGCTGCCCCAGGGATAGTGATCCCCAAAGTGTAGCCCCAGACCAGCGCTACCTGTGTCAGCTGGGGACTTGTTAGGAATGCTGCAGCCAGGAGAACAAGATGGGGGTGGGGAAAGGGGAGACTTCACAGCTGGGTATAGAAGCGGAAACAAAGAACCGTGGTCATTAGGGTGTTATTTTCGTCCAGTACTTTTATCTGATGTCATATTCTGGGAAGTTAGCACCAGTCCTCATGTCTCACGAGGTAATTTGGAAGGCCAGGTGGTTTCATTACTGTCTCTGTCTTAAGTCATCTCACACAGAGTTGCCCTGTGACACAGCCTAACTGGGCAGCACCAACCAGATAAAAGTTTCCTGAAAGATGACTGTTACCAAGCAACAGGCCAATGTTATCCAAGACTTGAGTCAGGGGCTGGCGTTGTGGCATGGCGGGTTAGGCTGCTGCTTGAAGAAACGGCATCCTATACGGGCACCAGTTCGAGTCCCAGCTGCTCCACTTCTGATCCAGCTCTCTGCTAATGCACCTGGGAAAGCAGCAGAAGATGACCCATGTCCTTGGGCCCCTGCACCCACATGGAAGACCCAGAAGAAGCTCTTGGCTCCTGGCAGATGCCACGGCTCAATAGACTAATCCTCCACCTGCGGTGCCGGCACACCGGGTTCTAGTCCTGGTTGGGGTGCCGGATTCTGTCCCAGTTGCTCCTCTTCCAGTCCAGCTCTCTGCTGTGGCCAGGGAGTGCAGTGGAGGATGGCCCAGGTCCTTGGGCCCTGCACCCACATGGGAGACCAGGAGAAGCACCTGGCTCCTTTGGATCAGCGCGGTGTGCTGGCTGCAGCGGCCATTGGGGGTGAACCATCAGAAAAGAAAGACCTTTCTCTCTGTCTCTCTCTCTCACTGTCCACTCTGCCTGTCAAAAAAAAAAAAAAAAAAAAAAAAAAAAAAAAAAAAAAAGCTCTTGGCTCCTGGCTTTTGACTGACCCAGCCCTGACCATTGTGGCCATTTGGGGAGTGAACCAGCAGATGGAAGACCTCTCGCTCTCCCTCTCTCTCTATATAACTCTGTCTTTCAAGTAACAATAATAATAAAAGACTTGAATCAATGGGACTTAGCAAGACCACAAAAGTCAGTGGTTGAGAGAATGTAGTGTATGGGCAAAGAAGACTATTAGAGCATTGTTCTGTTTTCTTATTAAATTTCAATTATAAAGTTGTATTTTTCCCAATTGGAACTGCAACATGTGTTCACTGCAGAAAATGAGCAAAAATACATAAAACAGAAACTAAATTCGTGCACAGTCTCACGATTGTGAAGCATTTCTGACCCCCGAGGCAGGCAGGATCCTGGCGTGTGCTGGCTGCACTGTCTCTGCGCCTGCGATTTCTTTCCCGCGTCAGTCAGATGGGGCTGAGAGGTTGCCCAGACAGTCCACAGGACACGACCGCGCGGGTTGTCTGTGAAGTGTTTCTGAAGCCGTCGGCATCTGGGGTGGGGGGGGGGTCAGCCGGCTGAGGAAGGAAGATCACCCTCCCCCGTGTGGACAAGCATCATCCAATCCAACGACTTATTAAAGTAAATTTAGAAAAAAAAATTTCCATTCAATTTGGAAGGCAGAGAGACAGATACAGAAGGATGCAGAGAGAGATTCCATCCACTGACCCCCTGCCCCACCTCCCAGCGATGCCCCAATGCTCACAACAGCCAGTGCTGGGCCAAGCTAAAGCCAGGAGCCAGGAACAACTCCCACCTGGGTCTCCCACCTGGGTAGCAGGGTCCCAACTACGTGAACCACCACCTGCTGCCTCCCGCTGGTGCCTCTGGGCCTCCACCTTGCGGGTGGCAGACCACGCCTCGTAATCAGTGCTCGCACGTCCCACTGGCTCCGTCCCGACAACAGATCTGCACGGCTCACTTCCTTTGCCATTTTCGGGAAGGCCTTCCCAGAACCCCGGGGGCTAGAACATGTTTGGGTCCCAGGAGGTGCCTGGTAACTAAGATGGAATTAATCCAGGCAGGAACAAGGCCCTGCAGTACAGCGGATACAATGGCAAACTTTGTACTCAGAACTTAAACACCAAGACTGTCCAACTTCAGAAGAGGGGTTCTGGATGAGTCTGGCGCGGGCCACGCTCTCTACTGGCCGAGTGGGTGAATAAGGGTGAGCTTTTGCTCTTCCTTCATCGCTGGAGCTGTCCAGGGGGCTGAGGAACTACTGTCTTGCAAAGCTCTGAAGGCCGAGGACAGTTTTCCAAGTAAAAGAGAGGTCACTTATCCGTTTATCTATTCAACAAAGATTACTGAGTCCCTACTCCACAGCACCATGGCTGGGGGTACGAGGAGCAAAGCTGGAGGGGTGGGGACATGCTGGCTAGCCACTGCTGCAGGTGCCACGTAATAGACTCCCCCCTGCCAACACACACACACACTGCAGCGGCTTATGCCACACACATTTGCTTTTCTGGCAGGGAGGGTGTGTTGGTAGCTGTGGCTCAGGGGGCTCTACTGGGCCTGCTTCTGGGTTCCCAATGGGGCTCGAGACTCCCCCAAGTGCCCCCTCATTCTCCCTGGGCCAGCCGCTGCCCCAGACACATTGTCACCGTAGAGGGCAGATGTGGAAGGAGACTGGCAGGCACCTGCTTTGGTTCTTCAGGCCTCAGCTGGGAACTGGCACAGCAGCGGCTCCTCCACGGAGGTCATTGGCCAGAGTGAGTCACAGGGCCAGGCCCCAGGTCACTGATGGCGGGATGTTTATGGCACTTCACCCACCTGGAGGTACCCACGGCTGGGGCACAGCTGAGGGCAAAGCCAGGAGCCTGTGGTTGCTACTGTCTGAGCAGGATCGGGCTCCTCGGCTCATGCAGGTTAGTTAGTGGGCTGACTGTGTGGTGTCTGGAGGTGGGGAGTGGGGGAGGAGCTTAGGCTCTGGGGGCGTGCCCCCGGAGGGAGTGCTGGTGAGAGGGCTAGCCTCTGCAGACAAGGACCCGCAGGGCCACTCGATCTTGGACTATGAACGTCCTTCCTTCATGAATTCAGGAGTTTGTTATGGTGACAAAAGGCTGGCTGATAACAATAGTCTTACTACTGGGAGCAGAAGGGCTGGGGGCCACCAACCACACATTATGTACATAATTCCTGGATGTCCGTGACGTCCCAGTTGTCACTGTAGTGGGGTCAAAAACAGACAAGCAGGGCCGCCGTGCTGCTGGTGACCGTCCCTCCCTGGGGGAAGCTTCGGCTCCTCGTGGCCGTGTGATCTGAGCCATCTGTGTTTCAGATCCACACGAGCACCACTCAGTCCAAGCCATACACACCCTGAAGTGCACTTGGTGTTGCCAAGGACTCCATCTCGTCACTGACCCGCCACATCCGTATTTGTCTATTGTCCAAGCTAATCTTTCTTGTTACAAAGATTTATTTTAAGGGGCCGGCGCCGTGACATAGTGGGGGAAAGCTGGTACCTGCGGTACCGGCATCCCATTTAGGCAGCAGTTCGAGACCCGGCTGCTCCACTTCCCATCTAGCTCTCTGCTATGGCCTGGGAAAGCAGTGGAAGATGGCCCAAGTCCTTGGGCCCCTGCACCTGTGTGAGAGACCTGGAAGAAGCTCCCGGCTCCTGGCTTCCAACTGGCTCAGCTCCTACAGTTGCAGCCATCTTGGGAGTGAACCAGCGGATGGATGACCTATCTCTCTCTCTGCCTCTGCCTTTCAAATAAATAAATAAATCTTTAAAAAAAAATTTATCTGAAAGGCAGAATGACACAGAGAAAGAGAACTCCTATCCACTTGCTCCTTCTACAAAATGGCCATGACAGCCAGGTCTGGGCCAGGATGAAGCCAGGAGCCTGGAGCTCCACTCGGGTCTCCCAGGTGGGTGCAGGACCCCAAGCACTGGAGCCATCTTTGGCTGCCTTCCCAGGCGCATTAGCAGGGAGCTGGATCGGAACTGGAGCAGCTGGGACTCCACCTGGCACCCATATGGAATGCTGATGTTGCAGGTAGCAGCTTAACCCACTGAGCCACAACACTGGCCCCCGTCCAAGCTAATCTTAGGCCCCCGTTTTGGATGGATTTCCACTCTCGGAGGTGAGTACACGTCGCTCACAGGCTCTTTGACCCAGCTTTTTTTTCTTCTTAGAAAAAAATAACTACATGACAAAACAATGCACCTTCCCACAGAGGCATTGACATCTGGGTTGTGGCCCCCCTGGAGCCCCTCAGGGTCTGGGTGGAAGGGTGGCGGCTCTGCCAGGTGCGACGCTCCAAACGCACACCCCAAGGAACAGGCCTGGGCCCGGGGTTGACAGCGCTTGTCTGGGGCAATTGCGTGCTTCCCATACATGGCTCGTGAGCCATGTGGTCCTTTTTTTTTTTTTTTTTTTTTGACAGGCAGAGTGGACAGTGAGAGAGACAGAGACAGAGAGAAAGGTCTTCCTTTGCCGTTGGTTCACCCTCCAATGGCTGCCATGGCCGGCACACCACGCTGATCCGATGGCAGGAGCCA
This sequence comes from Oryctolagus cuniculus, assembly GCF_964237555.1. Taxonomy (NCBI): domain Eukaryota; kingdom Metazoa; phylum Chordata; class Mammalia; order Lagomorpha; family Leporidae; genus Oryctolagus; species Oryctolagus cuniculus. The sequence continues at coordinate 38,997,150 of NC_091450.1, read as the reverse complement.
GGTGCTTCTCCTGGTCTCCCATGGGGTGCAGGGCCCAAGCACCCGGGCCATCCTCCACTGCACTCCCGGGCCACAGCAGAGAGCTGGCCTGGAAGAGGGGCAACCGGGACAGAATCCGGCGCCCCGACCAGGACTAGAACCTGGTGTGCCGGTGCCGCTAGGTGGAGGATTAGCCTAGTGAGCCGCGGCGCCGGCTTGCCATGCGGTCTTAGTTACAGGTTCACGCAGAGCAGTGCCGGAGGGAAAGACGGGCGAGAGGCTGCCATTCAAAGGAGAGAAGGAGGAGGACTTGCTTTTTCTTTCCCACACTCTTGGTGCATCTCTACTTTAAAAACGTAATTCCGCTGGGGCTTCCCAGGAAGGGGCTGCACGGAGGCGAGACCCCCATGTGCCCACCCTGCCTCCCGCATGGAGCCTCTGGGGCTCACAGAGGGGCTGGCCCTGCTCCAGCGCTCCCGGCCTGCGGGGGTCTTGTCAGTGTCACGTCGGCCAGAGGGGCCTCTGCCAAGCTCTCGCCGCTTAGAAAAGAGGTTTTGTTCCACTCCTTTCGCGGCCTCTGAGACGCGGAGGGGTGTGGTTAACAGAGAACCCCCTCGGCCCCAGGATTTCAATAGAGCAGCCTGAGCTCCGGGCGGGCCGGCTGGGGCTTTGTGCTTCAGAGGGTGGAGTGGGCTGGCGCGGCTTTGCCAGGCCAGCCTCACGCCCTAGGCCGGCCTGGGAAGACTCCTCCGCCCGTAGCTTGATTTGTGGGAGCTTCTCTCCCTCTGCCGAACCTGGGGATGGAGTGCGGACAGGAGTGCAAGTTCAAGGGGAGGCTCAGGCAAGGGCGGGAAGGCTCCTGGAGGCTCCAAGGGCAGTGGATCCCCCAGGCCCCTGGGGCTGGGTGCCGGGGAGACCATGCAGGCCTGGGAGGGGGGCCCGGCTCTCTGCCAGCCGTGGCTCAGCTTGGGGTGGTGGAGCGGGCACCAGACAAGCAAGGATGAGCTCTGGGAGTGGGAGGATGGTGACGGGGCACAGGGAGGCGACGGGGAGCACCCCATCGTTGTGGGGGTGTGTGGGTTCCCTGTGTTACCTCGAGGCATCCTTGGGTGTTTCCATCCTGAGGACGTGCTGGGACTGTGGGGACCGCTCTGGTCACCTCGGGGGATCCAGTGGCGTCATTTCTGAGGCTCAGAGCCCCAGGCCCTTTGTCTTGTTCGCTTAACAACCACCGAACGCCGGGCCATGGGGGCTGCTCCAGAGACCGGCAGCAAAGTCGCCGGCTTTTGTGGAGCCTTCCCCAGGCTCCGGGAACACTGTGGGAAAAGGGAATCCCAAGACAAGGTTATCTGAGGGTGATGCATCTTGGAACTCCACGCCCTGTTTTTCCACCTTTCCCGTGGACGCCCTGCAGGTCCCTCGTGTGTCAGCACCTCCACGCCAGGACACCAGCGACTGGTGGCAGAGCCATCAGAGCCAGGGGTGGGGGCGCAGTGAGCGGTGTGGGGAGCGTCTCACCAGGCTCGGGCTGCGTGGCCACAATCCTTTTTTTTTTTTTTTTTTTACAGGCAGAGTGGACAGGGGGGAGAGAGAGAGAGACAGAGAGACAGAGAGAAAGGTCTTCCTTTGCCGTTGGTTCACCCTCCAATGGCCGCCGCGGCCGGCGCGCTGCGGCCAGCACACCGCGCTGATCCGATGGCAGGAGCCAGGTGCTTCTCCTGGTCTCCCATGGGGTGCAGGGCCCAAGCACCTGGGCCATCTTCCACTGCACTCCCGGGCCACAGCAGAGAGCTGGCCTGGAAGAGGGGCAACCGGGACAGAATCCGGCGCCCCGACCAGGACTACACAATCCTTTCAACAACAAATGTCTTTCTCGGGTTCTGGGGCCAAGGCCGGGCAGAGCCCCTGTTCTATGAGGGTGGATGGCTGCCTCTCCCGTGTGAGGCAAGTGCGACAGTGGCTCTTCTGGCAAAGCTAAAGCCACCGTGGGAGCCCCACCCTTGTGACCTGGACCCCCCCCAAGACCCCACCTTCAGACACCGTCATATGGGAGATGAGGATTTCAAGGTATGAATTCGGGGAGAGGGAACACACACCTGGGTGAGCCCTGACCTGGATGGGGCCTCGAGTGAGCGACTCAGCCAGTGTCCTCGTCTCCACAGGCTTCAGAAAGGGATTTTTTTATGGGAGAGATTGATGGGGGTAGCACAGGTGAGGTTAAGAGTGGACCTTGATCAGGGACTGGGCTGCTCTTAACGAGTTGGTGCGGGGCCGGCACTGTGGCCCAGTGGGCTAAGCTGCCACCAGCAAGGTCAGTATCCCATATGGGTGCTGATTCCAGTCCCCGCTGCTCCACTTCCAATCCAGCTCCCTGCTAATGTTCCTGGGAAGGCAGCGGAGGATAGTCCAAGTGCTTGGGCCCCTGCACCCATGTGGAAGACAAGACGGAGTTCCTGGCTCCTGGCTTCAGCCTGACTCAGCCCTAGCTGTTGAGGCCACCTGGGGAGTGAACCAGCAGATGGAAGATCTCTCTCTCTCTCTCACTCTGCTCTCCAGATAAATAAATACATCTTGTGTTTGTAAAGAAGAGGCGAGGACGCGGACACTCACCGAGGGACGGCCACTGGACACAGGGAGAAAACGGTGTCATTTAGGAGGGGACATCGAGGAGGACAGGCCCTGCACACAGCTCAGGGCTCCTGAGCCACTTACTGGCAATGAGGTCAGGATCCACGGTGTGGAGCCACTCAGGCCCACCCTGGCCCCTGCGGTCCCCACGGACGGCTCCATGGCGTGTGCAGGCTACAGGGAATGCCGGCTGCTTAACACCAAATCCTGGCAGCTGTCCCACGAGGCAGGCACCGCCGTCCACTTCCTTTGAAAGGCGAGTGAGCAAGTGGAGGCTCGCTGAGACACACCGGGAGGACGCAGGCGCCGGAGCAGAGAGGAAAACGCGGGTGCTGGGCTCAGGCTGCCGATTCCCCGCCGCTTCTGTGCAGACAGGCCATGGGGTTCAGGAGGGGGACACATGCACGGCTCCCACCACGGCTGCCTCACGGGCAGACCCCCTCAGAGCACCCCTCCTGCACCTGGGTCTCTTTCCTACTCTTTTAAAAAAATCACTTAATGTGGCCAGCGCCGCGGCTCACTAGGCTAATCCTCCGCCTTGCGGCGCTGGCATACCGGGTTCTAGTCCCGGTTGGGGCGCCGGATTCTGTCCCGGTTGCCCCTCTTCCAGGCCAGCTCTCTGCTGTGGCCCGGGAGTGCAGTGGAGGATGGCCCAAGTGCTTGGGCCCTGCACCCCATGGGAGACCAGGAGAAGCACCTGGCTCCTGCCTTTGGATCAGCGCAGTGCGTGGGCCGCGGCGGCCATTGGAGGGTGAACCAACGGCAAAGGAAGGCCTTTCTCTCTGTCTCTCTCTCTCACTATCCACTCTGCCTGTCAAAAAAAAAAAAAAATCACTTAATGTTTACGCTTTCTTCCCCCACCTTGAAAAACTGAAGAACACAGAAACACGCCTCCCTGCGGTGCTCATCACGCGCTCACTGTCCTGCTGCCGCGTGACAAACGACCACAGCCTTGGCCACTTACATCAAGCCGTACCTGCTGTCATGCATGGGCAGGCTGCGTCCTCGTCCGCAGACGGAGCTGGGCAGACTCCTCTCCCGAGCTCCTTCAGGCTGCAGGCGGGACGTGCTTCTCGTGGCTGCACGCCACTCTCAGGCCCTGGCGGCCCTCCGGGTCCCCTGGCCTGGGGTCCTCCCCTACAGCTGCACACAACGTGCTGTTCGCTTCTGCAGGGCCAGCAGGAGCGTCTCTGTCACCAGGCAGCCTGGACGCGGCCTCAGAGGGTGTCAGAGTATCGTGCGGGTGACGGGAGCAACAGCCCCTCACCCCTTCCTGTGGAGCCTGAGCTGAGACTGGCCTCACACCCCTTCCCCGCGCAGACCCCACTGTACGAGATGCACAGCACAGGCCCAGCCACGCGGGGCGGGGGGAGACATGGGTGGCTCAGGGGGCTCACTGTGGGGTGTGTGGAAGTGAGGAACGCTGCCTGCCACCGCAGCCCGTCTCCACGTGGGGGCAGGGCCAGCCGGGCTGCCGCTGGCTGCCTGAGCCCTCCACCACCCCTCCGGGCATTCCACAGCCATTAGGGAAGGATGTAAATGCACCGCAAAGTCACCTTCACTGTCAGTCCAGGCACACAAAATCCATCTCTCCCTCATCGCTTTACCTGTGCCCCTCAGACTTCTCTCCGCTACCGACTCTGTGTGCTGGAACTACGGCCCCATCTCCAAGTCCAGGTACTGCACACTGGTCAGGTACTGCACACTGGTCAGGTACTGCACACTGGCCCAGGTCCTGCACACTGGTGTAGGTACTGTATGCTGGTCCAGGTACTGCACACTGGTCAGGTACTGCACGCTGACCCAGGTCCTGCACACTGGTCAGGTACTGCACACTGGTCAGGTACTGCACTCTGGTCAGGTACTGCACGCTGACCCAGGTACTGCACTCTGGTCAGGTACTGCACTCTGGTCAGGTACTGCACACTGGTGTAGGTACTGCACACTGGTCAGGTACTGCACACTGGTGTAGGTACTGCACTCTAGTCAGGTACTGCAGACTGGTGTGGGTACTGCACTCTGGTCAGGTACTGCACGCTGACCCAGGTACTGCACTCTGGTCAGGTACTGCACTCTGGCCCAGGTCCTGCACGCTGACCCAGGTCCTGCACACTGGTCAGGTACTGCACGCTGGCCCAGGTACTGCACTCTGGTCAGGTACTGCACACTGGCCCAGGTACTGCACGCTGACCCAGGTACTGCACTCTGGTCAGGTACTGCACACTGGTCAGGTACTGCACTCTGGTCAGGTACTGCACACTGGTATAGGTACTGCACTCTGGTCAGGTACTGCACTCTGGTCAGGTACTGCACACTGTATAGGTACTGCACACTGGTCAGGTACTGCACGCTGGTGTAGGTACTGCACTCTGGTCAGGTACTGCACACTGGTATAGGTACTGCACTCTGGTCAGGTACTGCACACTGGTCAGGTACTGCACTCTGGTCAGGTACTGCACTCTGGTCAGGTACTGCACACTGGTCAGGTACTGCACTCTGGTCAGGTACTGCACACTGGTATAGGTACTGCACTCTGGTCAGGTACTGCACTCTGGTCAGGTACTGCACACTGTATAGGTACTGCACACTGGTCAGGTACTGCACACTGGTCAGGTTCTGCACTCTGGTCAGGTTCTGCACTCTGGTCAGGTTCTGCACGCTGGTCAGGTACTGCACACTGGTCAGGTACTGCACACTGGTCAGGTTCTGCACTCTGGTCAGGTTCTGCACGCTGGCCCAGGTACTGCACTCTGGTCAGGTTCTGCACACTGGTGTAGGTACTGCACTCTGGTCAGGTTCTGCACACTGGTGTAGGTACTGCACTCTGGTCAGGTTCTGCACACTGGTGTAGGTACTGCACTCTGGTCAGGTTCTGCACACTGGTGTAGGTACTGCACTCTGGTCAGGTTCTGCACACTGGTGTAGGTACTGCACACTGGTCAGGTACTGCACTCTGGTCAGGTTCTGCACACTGGTGTAGGTACTGCACTCTGGTCAGGTTCTGCACTCTGGTCAGGTTCTGCATGCTGGCCCAGGTACTGCACTCTGGTCAGGTTCTGCACACTGGTGTAGGTACTGCACTCTGGTCAGGTTCTGCACACTGGTGTAGGTACTGCACACTGGTCAGGCACTGCACTCTGGTCAGGTACTGCACACTGGTCAGGCACTGCACACTGGCCCAGGTACTGCACACTGGTCAGGTACTGCACACTGGTCAGGTACTGCACACTGACCCAGGTACTGCACACTGGTCAGGCACTGCACACTGACCCAGGTACTGCACTCTGGTCAGGTACTGCACACTGGTCCAGGTACTGCACACTGGTCAGGCACTGCACACTGGTCAGGTACTGCACACTGGTCAGGTACTGCACACTGGTCAGGTACTGCACTCTGGTCCAGGTACTGCACACTGACCCAGGTACTGCACTCTGGTCAGGTACTGCACACTGGTCCAGGTACTGCACTCTGGTCAGGTACTGCACACTGGTGTAGCTACTGTATGCTGGTCCTGGTACTGCACGCTGACCCAAGTAATGCACACTGGTACAGGCATTGCACATTGGTCCAGGTACTGCACGCTGGTGTAGGTACTGCACACTGGTCCAGGTAATGCACGCTGGCCCAGATACTGCACACTGGTCCAGGCATTGCACATTGGTCCAGGTACTGCACGCTGGTGTAGGTACTGCACGCTAGTCCAGGTACCACACACTGGTCAGGTACCGCATGCTGGTCCAGGTACTGCACGCTGGCCCAGGTACTACACTCTGGCTCAGGTATTGCACACTGGTGTAGGTACTGTACACTGGTGTAGGTACTGCAAGCTGACCCAGGTACTACACTCTGGCCCAGGAACTGAACACTGGCGTAGGTACTGTATGCCGGACCAGGTACTGCACTCTGGCCCAGGTAATGCAAGCTGACCCAGGCACTGCACACTGGTCCAGGCATTGCACATGGGTCCAGGCATTGAACACTGGTCCAGGTACTGCACTCTGGTGCAGGTACTGCACTATGGCCCAGGTACTGCACTCTGGTTCAGGTACTGCACTCTGGCCCAAGTACTGCACAGTGATTCAGGTACTGCACACTGGCCCAGGTATTGCACGCTGGTGTAGTTACTGCACGCTGGCCCAGGTACTGCACACTGGTTCAGGTACCGCATGCTGGTTCAGGTACTGAACGCTGGTATAGGTACTGCACACTGGTCAGGTACTGCACGCTGGTATAGGTACTGCACACTGGTATAGGTACCGCACTCTGGTCCAGGTACTGCACGCTGGCCCAGGTACTGCACACTGGTCAGGTACTGCACACTGGTCAGGTACTGCACACTGGTATAGGTACTGCACACTGGTCAGGTACTGCACACTGGTCAGGTACTGCACACTGTATAGGTACTGCACACTGGTCAGGTACTGCACACTGGTCAGGTACTGCACTCTGGTCAGGTACTGCACACTGGTCAGGTACTGCACGCTGGCCCAGGTACTGCACACTGGTCAGGTACTGCACACTGTATAGGTACTGCACACTGGTCAGGTACTGCACACTGGTCAGGTACTGCACACTGGTCCAGGTACTGCACGCTGGTCAGGTACCGCATGCTGGCCCAGGCACTGTACACTGGCCCAGGAACCGCACGCTGGCCCAGGCACTGCACGCTGGCCCAGGTACTGCATACTGGTTCAGGTACCGCATGCTGGCCCAGGTACTGCACACTGGTATAGGTACCGCACACTGGCCCAGGTACCGCACACTGGTGCACGTACTGCACGCTGGTTCTGGTACTCATGCTGGTAGATAAGCTCACACCAATCCAGGCGCTCTGTGTTGGTTGCTTGGTATCAGCCACTGCAGAAATATAACACCAGGGAGGTCTGAAAATGCTTAATTCAGGGCTTGAGAGCTACTCTGGCCTTCACTTGAGCTAAAGATGACTTTTATAAATTTTTAAAAGATTTATTTTACTTACAAGGCAGAGAGAGAGAGAGAGAAATCAATCGTCCATCCACTGGGTAACTCCCCAAAGCGCCACAGACCGCCCAAAGCTGTGTAGGCCAAAGCCAGGGACTCGATCTGGGCCTCCCACGCGGGTGCAGGTGCCCAAGACCTTGGCCATCACTGCTGCCCGCCCAAGTGCATCATCCGGGAGCTGGACCCGAAGCCGCGGCTGCGCAGCCAGCATCTGACCCCAACGCTGGCGTCACACGCAGCGGCTTACCGTGGCCCTTAGTTCCCCCATTCTACAGAGTGGTAGGGCTGGCACGGTGGCTCCGCAGGTCAAACCACTGCACCGGTTCGAGTCCCGGCTGCCCCACTTCCCATCCAGCTCCCTGCCGACGACCCTGGGAAACCAGAGGAAGATGGCCCAAGTGCTTGGGCGCCTGCACCCCCGTGGGAGGCCTGGAAGAAGCTCCGGGCTCCGGCCTGGCCCAGCCCCGGCAGATGTGGCCATCCGGGGAGTGAACAGGCAGATGGAAGACCTCTCTGTCTCTCTCCTCCTCTCTCCGTAACTCTGCCTTTCAAATAAATACATATTTAAAAAGCTGGCAGATTGGAGACTCATCGTGCCCGACAGAGCGCGCGCCCCACACGCCTCCTGTCAGGACGGCTGACAACACACAGATGGGACACTTCCAGACAACTCAGGCCGCGCAAGAGGAGCCCACGGGCGCGCGCGGGCCCGGCTGGCCCCACGTGGGCCGCTGGACACGTGACCGCAGCGAGGCTGCAACGGGCCGCGCCGGCCGCTCGGGAAACCGGAAGCCACCTCGCGGCGCGCTGTGCGCAGGCGCAGCGCGCAAGGCCCTGTCGCTAGGGGGCGCTGTGGCGCCCGCCGGCGGCCGTAGGGGGAGGGGAGGCGCCGCGCTGGGGCCGGACCACGTGCGCACCACGTGGCGCCCCGGCAGCCCCCGGCCGCAGTGCGGCCGACCGGCCGGTCCCGCCGCGCGGCCGGCGGCTCGCCGGGGTGGCGAGCCGGTCTCCCGGCCAACGCCCCCGCGCACGATGACCTCTGACCTCCAACCCCAGCACCTTGAGGGTCGCCCCTCACCGGCTGCCGCGCGGTGTGTTTATAAACAGAACTCCCGGCGGGGCCGAAACCCCGGATCGGCGGATTCGCACCCGGGGGAGCGGAGCCTTCCGCGCCCGGGCGCCTTCTGCGCGTGCGCCCTGCGGCCGCGCCCCGCGGCCGCTCTGCGCTTGCGCGCTGGGTGGGGCGCCCGGGCCTGCGGGGAGGGCGCGGCGCGGGGTCGGCTCCGCCCTGGGCCCGGGTCCTCCCGCGTGGGATGCGCAGTCGGGACGGAGCCCTGCTGGCCCCCAGACCCCCGGCCAGGAGAACCTCGAACTCCGCCCAAGTGCCCTGGAGGGCCTTGAAGAGGAGTGGGGTGCAATATATGTTTTACTGTTTGAGATAAATTAAGGAAGCTTTGATATGGGTGCACCTTGCAGCCTGGACACACAAGGACTCGGCGGGTGGTTCCGGTCCTTGGGGGCCCCGGGGGGCGTGTCAGACAGGCCAGGGACCAAGGATCAGGGGGCTGGTGGTTGAGCTTGTGGGGAGGGGTGTCTAATCCAGATCAGGTGACCCGGGGAGAGGTGGCCCTTTGACCTGAGACCTGTGTGATAAGGGGAGAATGGGGCAGGTTAGAGAACAGCAAATGCGCAAAGCCCCGAGGCCAGGCCCATCTGCAGAGGAGGTGAGCGGAGCCTGTGAGGTTTAGGACGGGAAGGCAGAGAGAGACTCCCGGCACTATGACCAGGTCAGGTTTAGCGGGTGGAACAGAACTTGAGCCTCCTGATGTTGCCAGCCGGGGTTTGACTAGGGCTCGGGGTCCCCTGAGGTCGGCATCAGATATTGGTGGGGGCTGTGGGGTCCCTGACGGCTGGACAGAGCGGGACGCTCACTCCCGTGGTTGGCAGGTGCAGCTGGGAGCTAGATTGGGCCACGGTCAGCAGGAAAGCCCACAGGTGGCTCCTCCCACCCGGTGGTCTAGGGTGAGAGGGTGAAATGCCCTCCAGGGACCCCGGCAGAAACCCCGTGGTGGCCTTGGCCTTTTAGGACTTGGGCATCACCGGGGGTGTCGCTCTTGTCACTGGTTGTTTGAAGCCTGCCCAGATCCAAGGAAAGGGGCCATACCAGGGCACTTCAAAGAGTTCCTGGGAAGACAGAACTGAAAGATACGTTTGTTGGGGCTGGCGTTGTGGTACAGTGGGTTAAGCCGCCGCCTGCATCGCCAGCATCTCATGGGAGCTCTGGTTTGAGTCCCGGCTGCTCCACTTCTGATCCAGCTCCCTGCTAATGCTCATGGGAAAGCAGCAGAGGAGGGCCCAGGTGCTTGGGCCCCTGCAGCCACGTGGGAGAGCCAGTTGGAGTTCCAGGCTCCTGACTTCTGCCTGGTCCAGCCCTGGCTATTTGGGGAGTGAACCAGCAGATGGAAGAGTGTGTGTGTGTGTGTGTGTGTGTGTGTAACTCTGCCTTTCAAATAAATAAATATTTTAAAAAGTTTATTTCGGTGCAAAAAAATCTTGAAGTGCATGCAGTTTTTTTTTTTTTCATAAAAAACTTCTCATGGATGCTTTGAAGACTCCCCCGCCCCCAATGCCCACCCCCAGTGGGAGTGGGGCCAAGCTTTTGGGGCCACATTTTTGAATCACTCCGGAAGCGGATGGGAGCTCTCTGCAGGGGAAAACCGTGCCTCCAGGTGGTGGTCCTGGCCAGGGTCACAGGAGAGCGAGGCTGGGACATCAGGGGACCCTGCCCTTTCCTGTCACCTCCCTCCCACCCTGCTCTCCCAGGCCCTGTGGGCACTGGGCTTCGCTCCAGAGTCCTGACGATTCCCACTACGGTAGCACAGACCTCTGCATTTTATTTATTTTATTTTTAATTTTTATTTATTTGATAGGTAGAGTTATAGACAGTGAGAGAGACAGAGAGAAAGGTCTTCCTTCCTTTGGAGGAACAACTGGGACTAGAACCCGGCACCCATATGGGATGCCGGCGCTGCAGGCGGAGGATTAACCAAGTGAGCCATGGCACCAGCCCCCGACCTCTGCATTAAAAAAAAAAAATTTATTTTGGGGCTGATGCTGTGGCGTAGTGGGTAAAGCCACTGCCAGCAGTGCCGGCATCCCATATGGGTGCTGGTTTGAGACCCGGCTGCTCCACTTCTGATCCAGCTCTCTGCTATGGCCTGGGAAAGCAGTAGAAGATGACCCAAGTCCTTGGGTCCCTGCACCCGCGTGGGCAACCCGGAAGAAGCTCCTGGCTTTGGATTGGCACAGCTCTGGCCCTTGCGGCCAATTTTGGGGAATGAACCAGTGTATGGAAGATCTCTCTCGATCTCTCTCTCTCTCTCTCTCTCTCTCTCTCTCTCTCTCTCTCCCTCCCTCCTCCTTCTCTCTTTGGGTAACTGACACTTTCAAGTAAAATAAATAAATCTAAAAAATAATCTATTTTATTTTATTTGAAAGAGTTTTACAGAGAGAGAGAGGGATTGGGGGGGAGAATCTTCCATCCACTGGTGCACTCCCCACATGGCCACAACAACCAGGCCAAAGCCAGGAGCCAGGAGCTTCTTCCGGGTCTCCCACGTGAGTGGCAGGGGGCCATCTCCTGCTGCTTTCCCAGGTGCATTAGCAGGGAGCTGGATCAGAAGCTGAAAAGCCTAGACACGAACCGGTGCCCGTGTGGGATGCTGGGTGGTGCCGGCATGGCTCCAGACCTCTGCATTTTTGATGATCTCGTGTTACTGTCTTCAGTGCCCGTATCCCTGTCGCAAATGGTCTTGCTTCCTTGTCGACGTGTCGGTTGCCCGTCTCGCTCGTTTGTCTCTTTTGCTGTTGTGGTGTTCGTAACAGCTTCGGCAACATGGTTGTCCCTTGCCGTCTGCTGGGGACATCTGCCTGCACCCGGGTGCCCTGGGGTGGGTGGGGGGCGTGACTTGGCATTTGCATGGAGCAGACGCACATCCTCCAGCACTCTGCGATCTTCTCTGGATGCCCTGTGCCACCTAACGCGGTGTAACTGCTGTGCACAGAGGGACAGCGCGTTGTTTAGGGGACGAGGAGAAGAAAAGTCTGTATGTGTCTGTACACATGTGGTTTTTCTTCCTTAGGGTATTCCCTGCCCGAGGTTAAAGAATTCAAGGATGTGGACCCGACAGACACTGAGGTGGGCTGTGCTTGGGGATTCGACTCGGGGCGTGCCGGGCAAAGTGCACTCTGTCTCTGCTTCCTGCCAGGCACCTGTAGGCATCCACGGTGCTGCTCCCAGCAGCCCTCGGGGTCGGACGTCGGGGCTGTGGCTCCGCGGTGCTGCTCCCAGCAGCCCTCGGGGTCGGACGTCGGGGCTGTGGCTCCGCGGTGCTGCTCCCAGCAGCCCTCGGGGTCGGACGTCGGGGCTGTGGCTCCGCGGTGCTGCTCCCAGCAGCCCTCGGGGTCGGACGTCGGGGCTGTGGCTCCGCGGTGCTGCTCCCAGCAGCCCTCGGGGTCGGACGTCGGGGCTGTGGCTCCGCGGTGCTGCTCCCAGCAGCCCTCGGGGTCGGACGTCGAGGCTGTGGAAGGGAAAGGCCAGGCTCTGTGCCCCGGGTGAGATCGTTTTTGCCTGCTGACAGTTGTCCCCCTGTGTCCCCGCCTTGTCACAGTTAGAGAGCGTTTAGTCAGCTGGGGTCCCCTGGGACCCTCACGAGGAATTCTGATCAAGATGTGTGTGTGTGTGTCTGCGTCACAGCTCATTTCCAAAAGGAGCTACACAGGCTCCACGCAGAGCTGCCCAGAGACACAGCAGCCAGGTGGGAGCAGAGAGAGAGAGAGGGGGCAGAGGCGGTCATGGCGGGGTCATAGGGCCTTGGAGCTCTGAGTGTGGTGGTGAGGGTGCTGCCCAGTGGGTGTAGCGGGGGACAGGCCAGGCCGACCAGGTGGCTTCCATGTGCAGGGCGGCCTGAGAAGCGGCTTCCAGACGGGACTCCCCAGACGTTCACGTGCCTGTGTCCGTGAGCGGCTTCTCCTGCAGCACACCCGGGACTCTGCATTTTCAACTAACCGCTGCTGCCCAGGGGCGGCGCTTGCTTGTCCCGCGGCCGCCCTCTTCCAGGTGACCTGAGGCTGATGTGGAGGCTGCTGGTCCTTGCACATCTGAGCCACTGGGCTCAGAGCAGCCACAGCAGGCGCTGGGACGTACTGGAAATGCAGATTCCCAGGCCCGCCCTCCTGCCTGGGAGTCCCCGTTGTCCAGGCTCCCGGGTGCTTGCGGGTGCCTTATTGCACACCACGTGCTGGTTGTCGGCCCCAGGAGCGCCGGCTCTCTCTCCCTGCTTCTCATCACTGCACAGCAGACGGTGAGGAAGGAGGCGCCTGTGTCCCCGCGGTGCCCTGCTGTGACCAGTGTGCTGCCGCCGTGCCCGGCCGAGGCTGTGGCAGCTTTGCTGGCCGGGAGAGGACTCCAGCGCCCTGGAGATGGCAGTGCAGGATGGGAACTGAGCAGAAAACTCGCAGCGCCTCCTTCCCTGGCTTCAGCCACTGCTGTGGGCTGCCAGCGCCTGGGCCGGCCGGCCTGCGGTTCTCACCCTTGCACCAGCAGGCGGACCGGCCTCTGCCCTGAGCCGCGTCAGACAGGACAGCCCTGGGGGGACGTCGTGGAAGGGCAGGCTGTCATCGATCCCGCTGTATGTCACCGACAGATGCAATGCACAGCAGAGAAATACGGCTTGAGCGCCATGGATAAGTACTGCCTGGGAGTGCTGAGGACTGACCCGGGGAGGGGCTGAAGTGTCCCGGGGGTGAGGCCCCATGCAGTCGGCAGAGCTGGTGGGCAGGGAGCAGGTGTGGTGACGCACACAGGGACAGAGCTGTGTGCATCGCGTGGCTCCCAGACCCCCTGACAGTTCCTCCTCTCCGCTAATGATTTAGGTTCAGCTAACCAAAGCCAGAGTTTCTGGGACTTGGTGCCACTCAGAAAGTGCCCTGGGGCTGGTGCTGTGGTGTAGCAGGTTAAAGCCCTGGCCTGCAGTGCCAGCATCTCACATGGGCGCCAGTTCGAGTCCCGGCTGCTCCTCTTCTGACCCAGCTCTCTGCTGTGGCCTGGGAAAGCAGTAGAAGATGGCGCAAGTCCTGGCCGCTGAACCCATGTGGGAAACCTGGAAGAAGCTCCTGACGTCAGATTGGCTCAGCTTGGGCCATTGCAGCCATCTAGGGAGTGAACCAGCTGATGGAAGACCTCTCTCTCTCTCTCTCTGTGTCTACCTCTCTTTGTAACCCCGTCTTTCAAATAAATAAAAATAAATCTTGAAAGAAAGAGAAAGTGCCCTGAGCTGCTCACTGGGGCTGGTCTTGAGCTGAGTACCACGAGCCCACGAAGCAGCTGGTGTCTGTGCCCTGAGGGCCCCATACAAGCAAGACAGGGCTGTGGGGTGCTGGGGCCCCACCGACCAGCCCAGCCGGGCCCTTGCCTGCACAGAGCTCCTGATTCATGGGAGACACTGAGAAGCCCCCTGGCTCTGCTCCCTGCTACTGCAGACCACGAAGGCACCAGTGATGGCTCAAATTAGGTTCCTGTCCAGGGAGACCTGGATTGAGTTCCTGGCTCCTGGCTCCTGGCTCTGGCTCTGGCCTGGCCCAACCCCAGCTCTTTTTAACATTTGAGTGAGCCAGTGGTTGGCAGCTTTCTCTTTCTCTGGCTGTCAAAACAAACAAAAGTGTGTCCAGGTCAGGGTGGAGGACCTAGGTGCTGGGAATTTCTTGGTTGTGGCTTCGGGGAATAAGGGGCGGGGAGCAGGACTGGGGTGAGAACCTGGCTGCAGCTTGCGCCTGAGCCGACGAAACCTGGAGCGGGAGTCGTGGGTGCTGACACTGGCCCAGAGCCATCAGACGTGGGCTGTCTGACCTGGTGGCATGGAACGGGGGCTGGCGTTTGGCACAGTGGTTAACACACTGCTTGGGATGCCCACGTTCTAAGTCAGAGTGCCTGGGTTCGAGTCCCAGCACTGCTTCCAATCCAGCTGTGTGCTAATGCGTACTTGGGGAAGCAGCACGTGATGGCTCAAGTGCTTGGGCCCCTGCCACCCACGTGCAACTCCCTGGAACGGAGTTGACAACATTCTAGAATTTTCTCCCACTCAGCGGCCCACAGCACCCAGAATCTTTGTCGTTGCAAGCAGGATCCTCTCGCCCTTCCAGGCCCCTCCCTGACTCCTCGTGGCTCCCTGAGGGTGGAGACCACATCTGCCGCTTACTGCCCTGTTGGCTGCAGTGTCGGGGGCCCGCCAGGAGGGGGTGCTGTGTCTGGGCTGATCTGCCTGAGCTGAGTCACCGCCCCTGGTTCACAAGTCCTGTGTTTGTGAGCAGCTTGGTTTTCCGCTCCCATCTCCTGCTTTTCTTACTCTCTCAACATAGCACAGTGTGTTCTGCAACTATGAAAATAACACATTCATCCCTACTGGGAATCTTAAAAATAATCCCATAAAATCATCCACCAGTTCATTTGGCCAAGGCAATGACCAGCCATGTTTCCTTTCAGATTAATGTATTTTTTTTTTTTTTGATAGGCAGAGGGACAGTGAGAGAAAGAGAGACAGAGAGAAAGGTCTTCCTTTGCCGTTGGTTCACCCTCCAATGGCCGCTGCGGCCGGCGCACCGCGCTGATTCGAAGCCAGGAGCCAGATGCTTCTCCTGGTCTCCCATGGGGTGCAGGGCCCAAGCACTTGGGCCATCCTCCACTGCACTCCCGGGCCACAGTAGAGAGCTGGCCTGGAAGAGGGGCAACCGGGACAGAATCCGGCGCCCTGACCAGGACTAGAACCCGGTGTGCCGGTGCTGCAGGAGGAGGATTAGCTTAGTGAGCCGCTGCGCCGGCCCAGATTAATGTATTTTTAAAGGCAGAGTGACAGAGAATGAGGGAGACCTTCCATCCAGGGGTTCACTCCCCAGGGGGCAGCAACAGCCGGGGCTGGGCCAGCCTGAAGCCAGGGTGCAGGAACCCCATCCGGGTCTCCCGTGGCAGTGGCAGGGGCGGGAGCATCTGGGCTGTCTTGGGCTGCTCTCCCAGGGGCAGCAGCGGGGAGCTGCATTGAGAGCACACAGCCAGGGCTGAAGCTGCTGCGCCACAGTGCTGGCCCCTGGCCACGTTTGGTTTCTAACGGCCTGCGGAGCACTTGCACCTGACCCCAGGCAACCTCCTCTCCCTTGCTCACTGCTCCCTGGGGGGATTAATGTGTCACCATTCACCAAACATGCAGGACAGAAATCCGGCCTTTTCTTCCCGCAGACCCACATCCGGAGCTGCCCTGCTGTGCTCTCTGGAATGTGGCTTCCCTTATCTTCCACTGTGATTGCGACAGCCCTCTTCCTGGTCTCCTGACCTTTCATCTCTCCCTCTGGGGCCGTCTAATCTCCCGCTGCTGCGGGGAACACGGGACCACCCTCCGCTCAGAATCCTCCCACCACCCTGCTTTCTGTAGAGAAATGCAGAACATTCCTGTCTCTGTCTCCACCCTCGTCACCCTCTCACATTGTCACCTCCCCCAGGAAGCCCGCCCAGAGCTCCAGAGAAAAATAAACACCCCCATCCTCTGTTCTCCCCGGAGCTTTGCCCTGTGCCTTTACCGTCGGGAACCAATCATCTTAAGGTTTGTGGTGTGTACAGTGCACCTCACAAGGTCTGAAGACCGAGAACTCTTCCTTGTCCGGGACTGGTTTGTTGCTCTTGTGTGACCAGAAGATCAAAGGATTGTTCCGGCTAACTTCAGCATAGAGTTCATCTGGGCACAGCAACAAGAAACTGGGAATGTGCTACTTAGTATCCCCTGGCCCATCTGGAGTTTCTCCCTCCCTCCCTCCCTCCCTCCCTCCCTCCCTCCCTCCCTCCCTCCCTCCCTCCTTTCCTTCCTTCCTTCCTTCCTTCCTTCCTTCCTTCCTTCCTTCCTTCCTTCCTTCCTTCCTTCTTTTCTTCTTTTCTTCTTTTCTTCTTTTCTTCCTTCCTTCTATTTTTCATTGTATTTGAAAGGCAGAGGAACACAGAGACTAGAGAAACAGAGAGATCTCCCATCCACTGGTGCTCTCTCCCAAACGCTCACAACAGCCAGGGCTGGGCCAGCCCGAGTTCCAGGAGCCAGGAGCTCCATCCAGGTCTCCTGTGCAGGTGGCAGGGACCCAAGCACTTGGGCCAGCACCTTCCGGCGTGCCCTGGCAGGAATCTGGGTGGCAGGCACAGGAGCTGGGACTCAGCCCGGGCCTCCAATGCAGGGTGCAGGTGCCCCAAGTGGTGACCCAACTGTCATGCCATTCGCCCGCCCTCCAGTTTTCTTCTTAAAAAAGTTCTAGGAGGCTGGTGTTTGGTATCTGTTAAGACATTGCTTGGGGCTGGCGCCACGGCTCACTAGGCTAATCCTCCGCCTGCGGCGCCGGCACACCGGGTTCTAGTCCCGGTTGGGGCGCCGGATTCTGTCCCGGTTGCCCCTCTTCCAGGCCAGCTCTCTGCTGTGGCCAGGGAGTGCAGTGGAGGATGGCCCAAGTGCTTGGGCCCTGCACCCCATGGTGACCCGTGCTAGCCCGTCTGAGGCAGGTGAAGAAGAGACTCGCTCAGCTCTCACGGTCAGAAACGGAAAGGCCCGGATGGCGCGGCCCTGTCCGCAGCCTCTGGCGAGGGCCCTGGGCGGCTCTGTGCAGGAGCAGAGCTCACTGGAAGGCAGGGAGCAGCAGGGGCTGGTGGGACTCGCTCCTGGAGGTCTGGGTTAGTCCCTGTGGGGTGATCCTCGCGAGATGGGATCGCGTCTTGCCAGGCGGTCTCTTCTGTTCTCTCCTGCCTCTCCCCGTGGTCAGGCTAGGCGGGGAGACGAGCCATGATGTGGGTTAGGGCACGCCCACGTGTTTGGAAGCCAGCAGATGGAAACTCCAGGGCTCTCAAGGACTTTTCTGCCCTTTTATTTCCTGTCTGCCCTGTGCTGGGCACAGGCAGGCACTGCCCACAGCCCCTTGTGCCTGGCTTGTTTCGTGGACTCCACGATGAGAGGTGCCAGGGAGAAACTGAGGGAGCTTCTGTGCCCAATGCTTACTTTGTGGGTGACATGGAGCGGGTGGGCTCGTCCCCAGAAACACTGCAAGCAACAATGGGTCAGTAGAACGGCCAAGGGGGACGGCAGGAGGGAAACTCACAGCGCTGTCAGCCTCTCTCTCTCTGCCCCAACCTGTGGCTCAGCTTCCAGGAATGGGTGGGGCCCGCTCTGGGATACCGCGGGCTGTTTGTGTACCCAGCTGTTGGGCAACCGGGAGAACGGGTGCCTGACAGCGAAGCATCACCCGGGACTCTGGGCGTGGATGTGGTCTCGCTTTCAGGCTGGCTTTCTGTTACACTGAACTTTGTCAACTTTATTTTTATTTGAAAGAGAGAGAGAGAGAGAGAGAGAGAGAGAGAGAGAGAGAGATATCTTGCATCCTGTGGTTCACTCCACACAAATAGTTGCAATGGTCAGGGCTGGCCCAAGCCAAAGCCAGGAGCCTAGAACTCTGCATCTCCAACATGGGCGACAGGGGGCCAGGTACTTGGGCCGTCCTCCGCTGCCTTCCCAGGCACGTTAGCAGGGAGCTGGACTGGGAGCCGAGCAGCTGGGCCGGCAGAGGTAAGATGGGAGTGGCGCAGACACAGCGCCCGTCCGGGCAGGGACACGGAGGAGCACCAGGAAGTGGCAGAGGCTGGGAGAGGCAGGAAGGGGCCTCCCCTGGGATTTCAGAGCGAGCGGGACCTTCCCGACTCCTGGATTTCACACTGGGGCTGCTGTTGGAGGTCGCCTGGTGTGCGGCCAGTTGTTAGCACAGCCCCAGGACACCGAGAGACCCCCCCCCAAACAGTCGGTGGGTGTTAGGGCTGTTTCCACCTTTTGCCCGCTGTGCCCTCACCAAGGCTCACGGGCCAGCTCTGCACGGTTGTGAGCCTTTGGCTCTCTTGGCCGTGTGCCTAGGAGAGGAATCCCTGAATCCCACGGTGAGCCCATGTGTCACTTTTGGCAAGCCATCTCCGCTCCTTTAAAGGGTGCCATCACCCCTCCCAGGTTCCAGGCTCTGTGCCCTGAATGGGAACCTGCGCTCCCTAGGTAGGCACTCCGCAGCCACCCCTCCCTGCCGCCCGTGACATCACCGGGCTGTTTCCTGTCTCTGCGGAGTTTCACCCATTCTCCATGTTTCCTAGGAATGGCCTCTGGGCTTGGCTTCCTGCTGTTAGGTTTTCACCCCCCCCCCCCCACATTCCGGCACATTCCGGCACATCCTGGCACATTCCGGCATCGAGGCCTCTTTCCTTTTCACGGCTGAGAACCATCACACCGTGTGGATTTTCCAGCTGTGTTTACACACTCCTCAGCTGGTGGACTTCCAGGAGTTTTCCACTTTGAATGGCACTGGACAGATTGTTCCTATACAAGTTTTTGTTTGAATACCTATTTTCAGTTCTTTTGGGTTAAAGACCTAGGGCCTAGGAGAATTGCTGGGCCATACGGTAACACTGTGTAACATAAACATTTTTTATTTCTAACCTTACAAAAATTTATTTAAAAGGCAGAGCAATGGGTGGGGGGAGAGGGAGAAAAGGAGAGAGAAAGAACAGAGAGGAGAGAGAGGAGGTTGGGGGGAAACCTTCTAACCCCTGGTTCACTTCCCAAATAGCCTGCATGGCCAGGTCTTGGCCTGGCTGAGGCCAGGAGCTAGGAACTCCATCTGGTGGACTAGCTAGGAACTCCCATGTAGGTGGCAGGGGCCCACGTACTTGAGGCATCATCTCCTGCCTCTCAGGCTCATTAACAGGAAGGTGGATCAGAAGTGGAGCAGCCAGGACTTGAACTGGTGCGCTCTGCTGTGGGATGCAGGTCTCGCATGCAAGTGGTTTAACCCACTGTGCCACGGTGCTGGCCACATTGACGTTTGACTTTGTAAAACATTCTTTATTCATATGAGAAAGAGAGGCAGGCAGGGGAGGGAGGGAAGGAGAGAAAGAGAGAGAGAGAGAGAAACTGACTCTCATCTACTGGTTCACTCCCCAGATGTTGGTAATGGCCATGACTGGCTGGGCTGAAGCCAGGAGCCAGGAACCGAATCCAGGACTCCCGTGTGGGGGGCAGGGACCCAAATACTGGAGCATCGCTACTGCCTGTCAGAGTCCACACTAGCAGGAAGCTGGAGTTCCGAGCCAGAGCTAGGAAGCGAGCCGAGGTCCCCCAACACGGGGTGCAGGCGTCCTCACAGCCACGTGCCTGCCACACCCAGTGCCTGCCCGGGCGGGGCTCCCCAAGGCACTGTCCGGCTGCTTCTACAGTGGGTGCACCACTCTCCAGTCCCACCAGCAGAGCACTGGGCTTTCTGTTTTTGTTTTGCGTTTTTAAAGATTTTATTCATTTGAGAGGCAGAGTTACAGAGCGAGGGAGAGACAGAGAGAGAGGTCTTCCATCCACTGGTTCACTTCCCAAATGGCCACAACGGGCAGAGCTGCGCTGATCTGGGCCTCCCCGCAGGTGCAGCGGCTGGAGCAGCTGCGCAGTCTTCCGCTGCTTTCCCAGGCCATCAGCAGAGCTGGATCGGAAGAGGAGCAGCCGGGACTTGAAGCAGCGCTGACATGGGAGGCCGGCGATGCAGGCGGAGGCCCAGCCCCCGACTGCCGCAGCGCTGGGCCCAGTGTGCGTAGGGTCTTCATTTTCCCTCATCCTCCTCACCAACATTTGCCATTGTCCTACCTTTATTTTTAACATGAGCTATTTGATTATGTTTGTATCATTTAATGTTTTTTTTTTCTTTTTTTTTTTTTTTTTTTACAGGTAGAGTGGACAGTGAGAGAGAGAGAGACAGAGAGAAAGGTCTTCCTTTTGCCGTTGGTTCACTCTCCAATGGCCGCCGCGGCCGGCGCGCTGCGGCCGGCGCACCGCGCTGATCCGATGGCAGGAGCCAGGAGCTTCTCCTGGTCTCCCATGGGGTGCAGGGCCCAAGCACCTGGGCCATCCTCCACTGCACTCCCGGGCCACAGCAGAGAGCTGGCCTGGAAGAGGGGCAACCGGGACAGAATCCGGCGCCCCGACCGGGACTAGAACCCGGTGTGCCGGCGCTGCTAGGCGGAGGATTAGCCTAGTGAGCCGCGGCGCCAGCCGTATCATTTAATGTTTTATACGGCTGTGCTTAACCAGTAGCTTGTAGAACTCCCCAACATTTAACAGCCGGCTCTTAGCAGCCAGTACGAGCCAGGCCAGGCCAGGCCATCTGCAGCCACGCTGCACCGTGACTTTTGACCTTCAGCCTCTAGAACCATAAGTCACACCTCTCCTCACTCGTGAGCCCCCAGGACCGGGTACTTCGTCACAGCACCGAGTGAGCTCGTTCTGCTGGGTTTTGAATTTGCTGGGATGGAATCAGGCCGTGGCACAGTGGACGTCTGGCCGCCCCGCTCCTCCGCTGATTCACCCCAGCCACTGCAGGGGGCAAGGCCTTGAACCTTCTCGCGGCCCTGCACGCACCGTGTGCTACTGGCCCCGGCATGTCCACAGGCATCCGGGCCGTTTCCAGATGAGCCTCTCACAAGCTCGGCGGGACACGCTCTGGGTGGACACGTGCCTTGATTTCTCCAAGCGCACTTGTGGGCGCGGGGCCCGTGTGTGCGGCGTGTGAGTGGTGCTAACGGGGCATTTCCCCAACATAGCTGGACCCAGCCGTGCCCCACGTCACGGGGGGTTACATCCGCCTGATCTGCTCTTGCCTTCTCTTTTGCGTTCTCTGCCGTTGAGGCTGTGCCCACGTTCCATCTGCTTCTTTCCTGTTAAGATTCTTGTTGAATAACTGTCTCATCCAGGAGGCCGTGACCCTGTGTCCGTGGGACAGAGGGGACGTCAGGAGGGCAGGGTGATGAGTCCCTTCTCCCACCTGCTTGGCTGCGCAGCCTCGCGTCCCCCAGGGAGCATTCTTTCCCTCCTCAAGCCGGAGGAAGAACCCTGGGACGCCAAACGGCTGTTACAACGGAAGGCTTGGGAGCTTGTGGTCCAGTGAGCTGGGCTGCCTCCTAGGGTGCCAGCATCCCGTACTGGAGCACTGGTTCGAGGCCTGGCTGCTCCGTTTCCAATCCAGCTCCCTGCTAATGCAGCTGGGAAAGTAGAGGAAGAGGGCCCAAGTGCTCATGCTCCTGCCCCCGCATGGGACACTTGGACGGAGTTCCAGGCTCCTGGCCTCGCCCTGGCAGCTGTAGCCATCAGTGACGGATGGAAGATTGATCGCTCCCTCCCCCTCTCCTTTCAGTCTCCCCTTCAAAGGTTTGGCCCTATGTGGGTTAAGATGGCTTATTTTTTTTTGGGGGGGGGGATTGGTTTGGTCTTTTAGCCGGTGCTACCCTAGTCTTAGCCGTGGCTTTAATCCTTATGAGAAAGGACGCTGGGCGTTCCGGCCACAGATGCAGGATGGAGCCCTGTCCATGCACAACAGCAAACACGCAGCGTGAGTAACCACAGATCCGCTTCTGCCAGCCTCCTGCCAGGCCGTGTGCTTGGGTTTGCAGAAATCCGATACGCAGGCTGGCGCGTGGGAGGCCGGGTGTCTGGTTATAGATCTGGAAGACGCGAGGCTCTGCTTCCCTTCTGTTTCACGTCCGGACCCCCAGAAGCAAACCCTGGGGCGTGCAGGTCGCTGCTCAAAGACGTGGTCCCAGGGAGGCCAAAGGGGTCAGCGACCCCCAGCCTGGCTTCAGCCAGGCCCTGCCGGGTCCCTCAGGCCTGGGGGTCTGCACCCTGGGGTGTGGGAGGAGCAAAGCACCCAGGGCGTGAGTGCGTGTGTGTCGGGGGAGGGGCGGGCAATGTCTATGCCGTTCCCTGCTGGGTCATGGCCCACGTGGAGCCTGCAGACCAAACCCCAGCCTGCCCTGCCTGCTGTTGGCGTCCCCCAGGCTCCTCTAGCGTTCCCGCTCTGAGCAAGGCGCCAAATGGTTGCTGTTCTTCCTGGGATCCGAGAGCAACTTGGCTTCCACGCGGTGATGATGTGTTGATAACCTGGAACATTTTCTTTCAAGATTTGCTTACTTATTTCAAAGGCAGAGTCTCTCTGATACACGCACACACACACAGAAATCTTCCGTTGTTGGTTCACCCCCCAAATATCTGCAATGACTGCTGGGCCGGACAGAAAGCAGCAGCCAGGAACGCCACCTGGGTCTCCCACGTGGGTGGCAGGGGCCCAAGGACCTGAGCCCTCACCCGCTGCCTCCCAGGCGCATTAGCAGGGAGCTGGATTGGAACCGGAGCAGCCAGGGCTCGAACTGTCGTCGCTCCGAGATGCCAGCCTTGAGAGAGGAGGCTTCACCCACTGCACACGACGCCGGCCTGTTCTTATCTAGGAGAAGAGCCCAGCAATGGCTTCTGAATCGCAAACGTCACCCTGCGTCGGAGCTCGGGGCTCGGGTCGGCGCACCCGGGAGGTCGGCTGTCTGTTGGCAGGGCCCGGCCCAGGCTGCTCCGGCTCCCAGCAGCTCTGGAAGGAGGTGGTGATGGGAGAACGTGGCGGGGGCAGGGGTGGGTGCTCCCTGCCTCCCCCCTACCCCTCACTCACACAGGCAGCTGTGGTCTGTTTGTTTGAGGGGTGCTCCCCCGTGTCACTGCCTCCCACACCAGGAATCCGGCTGTCTGAGCTCCCTGCATGACCCCCACGCAGCCGGGTCAGCCAGGACCCCTCATCCCTAGGGGACCCCGCTTTCCCCGTGTCTCACACCAGAGCAGTGTTGCCTGCTGGTCACGTGGTGCGGGAATGCGATCACACGGGTGGTCTCTGTTGCGCCTGGCGTCATTTATCTGACACAACTCGGTGGGGCATGGCAGCCGTGTGCCTGCACGGCCATGTGTGTATGTGTGTGTGTGTGTGTAGCCACATGCATTTGTCCCTTCTGTTCCCGAGAGCCACTGAGTGCTCTCCCGTGTGGGCTGCAAACGGGAGCCCGCGATAGGCTGGGGCATGCGTCTGGGTGCACGTGTGCGTGCGCGCTGCTGGGTCTATACCGAGGGCAGCTGCTGGGTCTATACCGAGGGCAGCTGCTGGGTCACGGCTGCCAGTACGGTGAGCGCCCAGCTCCGCAGTCCTGCCAGCAGTCCCGGAATGCCAGTTCCTCCGCACCTCCCCGACAAGGGCCTGGTCTCTCCGGGAACTGGCGCTTGGTGCTGGCAGACTCCGTGCTGCGACTCGACTGGAAAGGCTGAGATCATTCACTTCCTATTCTCCACCCGCCGACTGCTGCCAAGTTTTGTAACACCCTGGAGCGAGCTGCGAAGGGCCGGCCGTGTGCGGAGACACTTTCTGTAGGGCTGTGTGGGGGACAGGCTGATGGCGCGTGGGGGGCTATTGCCCTCTGCTGGAGAGCTGCGGAACTGCACAGTGCAAATCTCGCATCCCAGGACGGAACCGGCGCCTGGAGCAGTGCACAGCCCAGACAGCGGCACACGGCGACCCTGGCCATGCCTCACACACCGGAGGTAATGGTGAGGACCGGGTGCAGGAAGCCCAATAAAAACTCACAGGGTGATGTCAGCCCAGACGTGCCCTGGTTCGAGTCCCGGCTGCTCCACCTTGGATCCGGCCGCCTGCTAGTGCGCCTGGGAAGGCAGCGGAAGACGGCCCAAGGGCCCCTGCCCCCCAGGCGGGAGACCCTGATGGAGTGCCAGGCTCCAGCCTTGGCCTGGCCCAGCTGCGACCATTGCCGCCCCTTGGGGAGCAAACCAGCCGATGGAGGCTCGATCTCTGTGTGCCGCTGCCGGGGCTCCGGTTCCACGCACGCTCGCTCGGGGCGCCGCTCCCGGACACTCTGGCCCGCGCCCTGCTTCCCCCGGGGCCTCCAGAGGCCACCGACAGCCTTATGTGGTAGTAGCCATGCGTGAGAAGGAGACTTCTACATCACAGGCAAGACCGTGCCATTGGCGGGAAAACGGAAGCGGAAGGGGCGGGGCATCTGAGGGGAATCCTTCCGGGGCAGAGGTCAGGCACAGCTATTTCTTCATTTAAAAGCCTTTATTTGGGTGGCGGGGGGGCCCTGGTGTTATGGCGCAGTGAGTTAGGCCGCCACGTCCGATATGAGCCACCCCTGGTTCCAGTCCCGGTCTGCACCACTTCCAATCCGGCTTCCTGCCAGTGCGCTTGAGGAACGGCCCAAGATGGCGGTGTGCGAGGCCCGGATGGAGCGAGGCCCGGATGGAGCCTGGCCCAGCCCGGCTGCTGCGGCCGTTTGAAGAGTGAACCAGCGGGTGGAAGCTCTCTCTCTCTCTTGCTTTCTCTGCCTCTCTGCTTTTCAAATTGATAAGCAAAAAAAAAAAAAAAAAAAAAAAAAAAAAGACGTGTGTGCTTCCTGGTGTGTCAGCCCCACCTGGATATGAGAGAAAAGAGGAGAAAACGCATTTCAAGGGCCTGGGGCAGTGTTGGCTCTGAGGACGAATTCCGAGATGCACTTGGGCTTCCTGCCCGCCCGCCTGAACACCACAGCCCAAACGCCCCCTCCCTCCCCAGGCCCAGGCTCAAGGGCTGGGGCTGTGACCAGGCCACAGGGGAGCGTCAGGGTCTCGTCTGGGGAAGGGCAGCTGGCCTGGGTGGGAGGCAGTGTGCCAGGAGCGCGAGGGGTGGTGACCAGGAGACCCCGGAGGTGGAAATTTTGGCTCATCCACTGTGGTGTGCCTGGCACCCACAGGCACCCACGGGGCCGTGGTCAGGCTGCTTCTTGGTCTCAACGCTCCTGGTGCACTTGGGCAGGTCCCAGGCGAACCCTGTGCACATCTTTGTCACCAGGGGTGTGCCCTGCACCTGACCTGGGCACCTGACCTGGCCCCCCTGGTCAGGAGGATTGACACCGCATAGAACTGGCTTTGTGTGCAGGCCTCAGCTGTCAGCACCAGACAGCATTTTGTGCCTGTATTTTTTTTTTCCCACCTGAAAAAAATCTCTTCTTCCCTAACTCAGAGATACACAATGTCTGCAAAGTACGTTTTGTTCATTAGACACACACACACACACACAAAACTACCAAAATAGCAGATGTTATTAATACCATACGGTTGTAAAAGTGGTGTTCAGGACTTGGAGAATTAAGGCGTAGGGAACGGCGGTGGTAGTGATTATTTTAGAAATAAAACATACATGATACAAGAATTATCACAGCTGACTCATTATAGAACCGGAGCGATTAAGGAAGAAAGGAAAAGCTAGGCCAAAGGGAAAATGAGAAGCAAATCGGTGAACAGAGAGAGTGGTAAGTGGAGTGGGGGGAGAAATTTATGCTGCACATCTTTCATATTCATGACATCTGAAATGTCACACGTGCCACAGAAAGGCGTTGTGTGAGAAGGAAAGTGGCCACTATTGGATAAGAATGATTTATTTTTTATTTTTATAGATAAGTCAGCTTTATGGAGGGATGATTCACACTCTGAAATCCACCCATTCAGCATGCATTCTTATGGGTTCTGACAAATGCCCACAGCCACAGAAGCACCTTGACAATGAAGATCTAGAATGTTCTATCGTCCCCCAAAGCCCCCTGCTCACTCCATGCCCATTGGTCCTCGGCGTCCATCACGCCACTGGAAGTGACCTGGCCACAGACAGGGATGGCTTCCTAAGGGCCAAGTCCCGAGGAGGTGGCTGAGGCAGTTGAGATCTTTTTGTAGCCGGGTGTGGTCAGGAAGCAGGGGAGATGGAGGCACAGGTGCAGGCGGAGCCGCGGAGGGAACGGTGGGAGTACATAGAAATGGACGGATTCGGAACTTGAGTGTCTTAGCCATCCTGAAGTGGCAGCCAGGAGGCCTCTCCGAGGGAGGAGCCTGAGGGAGGGGGTTGGGGCACTGGAAGAGAGCCTCAGGGGCACGGTGGACGCTGGACAGTGTCGGAGCGAGGAACTGGGGAGGCGGCTGGGAGACAGGGACAGCAGTCGGTGGTTCCAGGTGGCCTGGCTGTGGCTGCTCCCAGTGAGGCCCAGTCTGTCCAGTCCCAGTGGTCAGCCAAAAGAGTGGGGTCCACTGCGTGTTCTGTCCCACCCCACCCTGATTTTTTAAAAATTATTTTTGTGGGGCTACACTTCTCCCAGTTTCATCTCACAGGGTTGGGTGGGTTTGGTTCTGTTCCCCATCTCCAGGGATGGGAATTGGTCCTAGCTTGGCCAATCAGCTGATTCCATCCCCTGTGCCCCAGTAATTGATTGGCTCAGTGATATGCTCATAACCTTGAGTGGTCCAATGAGAATCAGCCTTAGGACCTCTGCAGACAACATCCTTTATGTGCTGGGGCGGCCATGCCTGTAGGCCATGAGCCAGGAGCCACTGAGAGCCACAGCATGAAGAAATCCCACCAGAGACTCAAGGGCATGATTTGGGAGCCTGGATCAAACCATGCCTGAAGCCACCACAGCCCCACCTGCCGTTCTGGACTCTGAAGTGCAGACGATTAAGGTAACCCTGTTCTTTAGTCTCCAGTACCTTCTCACTGCTGGCACGAAGCTTTTGCTTTCTTTTCGAATCGATTTTGTCCCTATACTCTGAGCATTGCCACCTATTTCATTTACAACTTGTGGTTTATGTGTATTGCCTTTTTTGTGCACATAGTTTTATTTTCTATCATAACATTATGCTATGGGTCTTTCTTGTTCTGGTCACTCATTCTCGTGCTTCCAAGAGCCAGCTCTGTGGCTGCTGCCCGGTTTCCGTGGCAGGCGACCCCGCTCCCTGCGGTTGTCCTAGTCCATTTCCTGTTAGAAAGAACGCAGGATTGCTGGGCTCGTGGTGGGCGTGGTGCCTGGGGAGGGCCTTCCTGCCGCACATAGCACCGCCGAGGGCATCAAGAGGAGGCCCTGAGAGAGCGAGGGCCACTCCTGGGAGAACCCTGGAGCCCAGCCACCTCCCAGCACTGCTGCACTGGGGACCACGTTTCCAACACTGTTTTTATTAAAAATTACATATTTCATTTTGAGAGAGAGAGAGGTATCTTCCATATACTGGTTCGCTCCTCAAATGCCCACAACAGCCAGGGCTGTGCCAGGTTGAAGCCAGGTGCTCAGAACTCTATCCTGGGGCCAGCGCCGTGGCTCACTTGGTTAATCCTCTTCCTGCAGCACCAGCATCCCATATGGGCACCGGGTTCTAGTCCTGGTTGCTCCTCTTCCAGTCCAGCTCTCTGCTGTGGCCCAGGAGGGCAGTGGAGGATGGCCCAAGTGCTTGGGCCCCTGCACCCGCATGGGAGACCCGGAGGAAGCACCCTGCTCCTGGCTTCGGATCGGCGTAGCTCCGGCCGTGGAGACCACTTGGGGGCTGGGGTGAACCAACGGAAGGAAGACCTTTAATAATAATAATAAAAAAAAAATATCCTGGTCTCTTATGTGCTGGCAGGTGCCCAAGTACTTGAACCATTACCTGCTGTCTCCCAGGGTGTGCATATGTGGGACGCTGGATCAGAAGCAGAGAGGAGCTGGGATCTGAACCCAGGCGCTCAGATATGGGATGCAGGCCACCCACGTGGCATCCCCTGTGCTAAATGCCCACCCATGCTATTTGGGAAGCACATTGTAGCATCCATGTTTATCGCAACATTATCCAGGACAGCTTAGAGGCGGAAGGAAGCTCTGCCCTGTGGCCCCTCCTTGTCTCAGAGCTGGGGCCCTTTCCACCCTCTTCACCCTGTCTCCCCCAAGTGGACAGGAGAGAACGTCCTGCTCTTCAGGGGACCAGGCTTTGAAGCTCAAAATCCCAGAAACTTGTGTGGCTCCTGCTTCTCCGCTGTGTGTTCTCGCCTGGGGGCGCCCGCACCGGGCTGAAGGAGACGCTACTTTTGTGACAATGGCCTTGGCCGTGTCTGGAAATCACACAGCGGTGACAGCGGCGTGACACTGCCAAGGCACGAAATGCTGCTGGATCGTCCACGCAAGAGATAGGAGAGAGACAAATTTCATTTCAATTAAAAAAAAAATCCCAGAAGGAGTCATCAATAATTTAAAAACGTGATCAAACGACGATCCAGGGGCCAGATGGGGAGAGGGAACCAGCGGCTTTAATTCCACCCCAGTGAATTGGAGGGAGCTCAGGTTTCTGGCTGCAGCAAACGAACTTTATGTGATTAATTTAGCAAATGTCACGGTCAAGAGGACCGGCTGTAGATCAGACCGACTCGGGTCTGAGGCCTGGCTCTGCCACTGACAACTTCTGTGACCCTGGCGAGATTTTTAATTTGGAAAAAAATTACTCATTTATTATCCTCAGCCCGAGAGGACGTGTGTGAATGTGATCCAATATTCTTAGTTTAACCTTTCACGTCTCCTGAACTTTCACCCCCGGGGCCATGTCAAATCCAGCCGAGAAACAACCAGGAAGCCTTGATGGCCCCAAATGCTTCCCAGTGGTAGCAAAAAATGTCGCCACCTCAAAAACCACTTCTGGGAGCCAGAGACTGGTCCTGTGTCAGTGGCTGTGTCTGTGAATGGCACCTATCACAGGGGAGGACCCCGCGGGGCAAAGGCATGGCACGCCCAGCTGGCGGCCACAAGCCCTGTGTCCCTGCCATTGTTCCTGCTCATTCTCATTCGTTCAGCGCCAGCGCTGAGGGGCCGAGGACTCTCCTGCCTTCTTCCTCTCTGTGGACCCAGCTTTGAAGAGAGTGCCTGGGACTCGATACATGGTTGTTTGATAAATGAATAATTGAATGAATGATATCAATATGTAGCATCCAAAAAAGCCTTTGGAGTTTGAGATGGAATCGCTCCCTTCGCACCCCATTCTAGCTCTCAGATTCTTGGACTTTTGTGTGGTTTAACAGAGCAGCCGGTACCCAGGAGGGTCTGGGAGAACGTGGGTGCAATGGATGAATGAGTACATTGCAGAGCCTCATCTGGGCCCTTTGAATGTAGAAGGTTTTGAAATTTTTTATTTCTCTATTTGGGGGATAGGAACTGGAGCCAGGAATCGAACCTAGGAACTTCTGTATGGGATGCAGGCATTCTAATTGGCGTCTTACTCCCTAGGCTGAATGCCCACCTGTTTTCATGATCAATACAGTCATGGTCAGAGACAAAGGCTTCATGGAAGCTGAGGCCGGAGCTGGTGACGCTTGGGGGTGAGTGCAGAACTCTTAGCGTCCGGTGGAATCATGCTCCCGCCTCGCAGACCCAGGCCAGCCAGAGGCCGTGGGACACCAAGAGCCAGCCCCTGTCTTGAATCCACCAGAGAGCTGATGACAGTCCTTGTGAGGGGCTCAGTCCACACAACGCAGAATCGTGCCCAGAGGTCCAGCCTTGGCTGGGTGACCAGTGGCTGCTCCCAGCAGTCCCCAGGGTCAGCAGAGCTCTTCGTGCTGGCTCTGTGCGCACGCCCGTGGAGCAGCTGCCTCCTGTCCTCGGCCCAGGGCCCCTCCCCGTTTGCCTCTCCTAGAACCCTCGCTGTTGCACCCAGCTCAGGGCTGCCCACAACCACTTCCTCCAGTACGGGGAGCCCAGCGCCCGTTCTTCACAGTGATAGAACGTTTTTGATGCACCACGTGCCAGTGCCCCTCGCCGGCTCAGCCTCCCTGACTTCTGGGCTGCAGGGTGAGCTTGCCAGACGCCACTCCCCTGCACCTGGCCCCAGCAGTCCTCGGCAGCTTGCACACGGCTCACTGGGGCCACACTCTGCTAAGGAACATGCGGCGGCCGGGCAGGAAGTGGTGAGTCTGTCTCTCAGGTGGGTTCAGCTGGGAGGGAAAAAAAAAAAAATGAAAGAACATCCACCAGGCAGGGGCCTTGGCCTTGAACTGGAAGTTCTGTGCTGACCGTGGGTGGTCGGGGTGGGGTGGGGTCCTCGCCCGTGCTGGCAGCGAGGGAGCCTCTGGTTTGCGTTGTGAGCGTCTGACTCACACGCGGCGTTAGGGGCTTCCCGTGGGATCTCACCGCGCAAAAGTCCACTGGATGCTGTTCTCCTGCTGCACACAGCTCCGATCACGTCGTTAGCTCTCTGGTCGATTGTCCCTGGGTCAGCCAGTCTGAGTGTCCGCTAGCCTTCGGGTTAAGTTCTGTTGGCCGATCGCTTTAGGTTCCCTTCTGTCTTTGTTCTGTGGTTCTCGGCTCCTCTTGCAGTTCGGGGGGCCTTAGGGCTCCTTGGATTGCTCCCCTCGCCATCCCCTCATGCCTCCCCCTTCACTTCCAAGGGCAACAGTGGTTAGACTGAGGGCCTGCCCAGAACCCAGGATGATCTCACGCCAGGATCCGTAGCTCATTGCCTCTGCAAATTCTCTATTTCCAATAAGTGTCCCATCTTATTGGAACTGGGGGTTCCAATCGGACTGGAAGTTAGGACCTGGACATGTTTTTGCTTTAATTTGAGAGGCAGAGTTACAGAGAGAAAGAGAAGAGAGACAGAGACAGAGAGATCTTCCACTGGCTCGTTCACTCCCCAAACACCTGTAAAATCTAGGTCTGGGCCAGGTGGAAGCCAGGAGCTTCTCCCAGGTCTCCCATGTAGGTGCAGGGGCCCAAGTACTTGGGCCCTCTTCCACTGCTTTCCCAGGTGCATTAGCAGGGAGCCAGATTGGAAGAGGAGCAGCCAGGACTCAAAAACCGGTGCCCATATAGGATTGCCGGCATCATATGGATTGGCTTTACCTGCTGTGCCACAATGCTGACCTCTGGATATGTTTTCAGTGGGAACACTCTTCAACCCAGCGCAACACCCATTTTGCCTGGGAACAAAAAACGTGGAGTTAATCTCTTCTTTGGTTGCTGGTAGGCTGCAGGGTCATGTAGGCCGGGAAAGTGGGACCGCATGGACTCTAAGGGGCAGGTGTTGTGGTGCAGCGGGCTAAGCTGCTGTTTGGGACGCCCACAGCCAGCATCAGAGTGTCGGTCCTTGTCCTGCCCCCCGTGCTTCCATGCCAGCTTCCTGCTAAGGCAGCTGGGAGGCAGCAGGTGATGGCTCAAGTGCTAGGGGCCCTGCCACCCACGTGGGAGACCCGGATGGAGCTCCAGGCTCCTGGCTTTGGCCTGGCCCAGCCCTGGCTATCATGGGCATTTGGGGAATCATCCAGTATATGGAAGATCTCTGTATCTCTCTCCCACCCCACCTTTCAAGTGCATGAAAGTAAATGAATAATTTTTTAAAGGCACATTTTCAGAATGAGACCGATGATATGGTGCCAATAAGAGATGCATTTCAACAGACTGAAGACTTCCCTTACGATGACACCGGCAGCTTTTTCGTCTGATGTCGCCTTCCTTCCGACAGTGTCTGTTCACAAGCTGACATTCACCTCTTCAGAGCTCCAGGCTTCCCTGAGTGCCTGGGGGCGCCCTGAATCGGAAGACGACGTTGGGCGGGAGAGGCGCGGCTGGGTCCGGTACCTGGAGGTGTGTGTAGGGCCTGGCCGTAGGGAGCGTGCTCTGAGTTCCTCCACACACTGTGGCCATGATATCCAGGTCACAGTCCATCCGGGAGAGCCGGGTTGGATAGAGGGTGTGGCCGAAGACAGGGGTGCAGAACGAGAGAGGCTGAGCCACGCGTGCTGGGAGGAAGAGAGAGAAGAGTTCTCAGTTCTTTCCTTTAGCTGAGGACAAAATGATCGGAAAGCAGACGCCGCCTCTTTCTCCCACCCACTCCCCGTCGCTGTACGCTCGCCCAGAACTTGAACTTTACGATGTGTCTGTCTCCCGGGAGGGCCTGACACGCTTGCTCAGGGATGAGCTCTGCTTTTTTTTTTTTTTTTTTTTTTTTTTTACAGGCAGAGTGGACAGTGTGTGAGAGAGAGACAGAGAGAAAGGTCTTCCTTTTGCCGTTGGTTCACCCTCCAAATGGCTGCCGCGGCCGGCGCACCGCGCTGATCCGATGGAAGGAGCCAGGTCCTTCTCCTGGTCTCCCATGCAGGTGCAGGGCCCAAGGACCTGGGCCATCCTCCACTGCACTCCCGGGCCACAGCAGAGAGCTGGCCTGGAAGAGGGGCAACTGGGACAGAATCCGGCGCCCCGACCGGGACTAGAACCCCATGTGCCGGCGCCGCTAGGCAGAGGATTAGCCTATTGAGCCACATCGCCAGCCAAGCTCTGCTTTGATGTACAAATTTATTCCCATGCAGGTGGGGCGTCTGGACAGGCCACAGGCCACCTGGTTCTGCTGCTTCGCGCCTGCATTCAGCGTCCCCATCGGAAGCAGAAACAGAGGCTGCGGCTGCCAATCCTGCCCTCAGCCCTGAGGTTGCACATCAAAGCTCCCAGAGCTCCTTATCAGGTATCAAATCTGGTGGCGGCTCCGCATTCCAGGACCCCGCGCGACCTGGGCAGCTGGGCGAGGCCGGTGGCCGTGGTTGGCTGCTCTCCCCTTATCAGAACCCCAGGCTTGGTGGATAAGGCCAAGCACGCTTGGTATGCAAATACGTCGCTGCAAACTGCGATCCATATTTATAACCGCGATCCCATCTCTGGGAGCCCGCACACGGGCCCAGTCATTTCTTGGTGCCACATAAACGTATCTCCAGGTCTGTTTCCTGCCCCTTTCTTCCCATCCTTGCCTTTTCCCTCGTCGTGGCCTCCTGTGCACGCTTTAATCCTCAGATCCTTTTTTTTTTTTTTTTTTTTGACAGGCAGAGTGGACAGTGAGAGAGACAGACAGAGAGAAAGGTCTTCCTTTACCGTTGGTTCACCCTCCAATGGCCACTGCGGCTGGCGCACTGTGCCGATCCGAAGCCGGGAGCCAGGTGCTTCTCCTGGTCTCCCATGGGGTGCAGGGCCCAAGCACCTGGGCCATCCTCCACTGCACTCCCTGGCCACAGCAGAGAGCTGGCCTGGAAGAGGGGCAACCGGGACAGAATCCGGTGCCCCGACCAGGACTAGAACCTGGTGTGCCGGCGCCGCAAGGTGGAGGATTAGCCTAGTGAGCCGCGGCGCCGGCCCAATCCTCAGATCCTTAACCCACGTGCGTTGCTGGCCCTCTGGCCAGCCGTCTGGCTCCGGGCGTCTCCCTTTCCTCCGTGTCCCTCTCCCTCTGGATTCTGTTTGTAGATGCAGCGGGATCTCTCCCCTCAGCAGTTGTTTGCTGTGTAGCAGGCGTGGTAATTCCCAAAGAGAACCAGGGCCACTGGGAACAGAAGCCACATCCGATTCCATGATTGGAGAACAGAAATAAATCAAAGCCATGGAAAGGCGCAAGTACGCTTCCTTAGGGACTGAGCCACTGCAATTAAATTTTGAATCCAGCCCTGGGACTCCTATCGGCGACAAGGGAACGGAGGCTTCCCTGAGTCACGTTATTTATTTGAAAGTCGAGAGAGAGAGAGAGAGAGAGAGACAGAAACAGAGCTCTTCATCTGTGGGCTCACTTCCCAAATGGCTGCAACAGCAGGGGCTGGGCCAGGCAGAAGCCAGGAGCCAGGGGCTGCGTCAGGGTCTCCCATGTGGGTGGCAGGGGCCCAAGCACTTGGGACGTCTTAGCCTTCGCAGGCCATGAGCAGGGAGCTGGGTTGGGTGTGGAGCAGCCAGGACTAGAACCTGCGCTCATTTGCGAAGCTGGCGTCGCAGGCCACTTAACCACAGTGTCACCTCCCACCCCACCCCCCCACCCCCGTCACATTGCTCTACAGAGGACAATGATGGTCCAATTTTCATCAGACAGAGACCCTTTCTGGTTCTAATAAAACAGAAAAATCCCTTTTATCGGAGTTTTCAGTGTCACCCTAGGGACACTGAGCAACATACCAGGCAAGGCGGGGCCATTCTGACCCAAACCTTTCTGCTTCCCATGCTGGGGTACTCCCTCTTGGGCTCGGGACTTCACTGGGAGATACCCCCAGGGGACAGAGCAAGCTGGACGTCTGAGTGGGGGTCAGGCTCCCACCTGACGCCAGTGTCCACGTGAGTGGGGCTGTGTCCCTCACCCCGACTGTGCTGGAGTCCACATCCCTGACAATTTCATTATTTAAATAATTTCTTTTATTTATTATTTTTAAAGATTTCTGTATTTGAAAGGTAGAGTCACAGAGACAGAGATTTATTGCTTCACGCCCCTACAGGCTGCCACAGCCAAGACCTTGGAATTCCATCTGACTTTCCCACGAGGGTGGCATGGACCCACGTAGTCCGGCCATCTTCTGCTGCTCTCCCAGGTGCATTAGCAGGGAGCTGGACCACAAGTGGAGCAGCCTGGACCTGAACTGGCACCCATATGGAATGCCAGCATTGCAGCTGGTGGCTTAACCCGCTGTCTGCTGT
Source organism: Oryctolagus cuniculus (assembly GCF_964237555.1). NCBI lineage: Eukaryota > Metazoa > Chordata > Mammalia > Lagomorpha > Leporidae > Oryctolagus > Oryctolagus cuniculus. The sequence continues at coordinate 38,962,355 of NC_091450.1, read as the reverse complement.
ACCACGATGCCTTATTGAATCTTTTAAGTGGCGGAATGGTAGAGAGAGAGAGGAGAGAGAGAGAGAGAGACCTGCTGGCGTACTTCCTAGATGCCCACGGCAGACGGGGCTGAAGCTGGGAACTAGAAACTCCATCTGGGTCTCCCACGTGAGAGCCAGGGGCCCAGGTCATTGAGCCACCACCGCTGGCTCCTGGGGTGGACTCAGAAGTAGAAACAGTACCTGAACTCGGGCACTCTGATACGGGCACGGGTGCACCATGTGGGTCCTAACCGCCACGCCAGACGCCCACCCCGGGCCAGTGATTTTACATGGACAAGAGGCAGCAGGTGCGTCTTCCCCGTGCTTTGTCCTGCTGTATGTCACAGGGCCTGGCTTCCACTGCTGGGGGCCCCACCTGTCCCCTCCGCTCAAGGAAGTCCTCCAAAACGATGGTGAGTGCTTGCTGTGGCCGCGTGCGCACTGGAGGAAGTGGTGACGGCGGTGACAAGGCCCGCTGGCTGTCCTCCTGGGGAGTGGGTTCCGATCACTGGGTTGCTCAGGGTGCTGGAGCGCAGAGGCCTGGCGCGCGACACCAGAACCAAACACCAGAACCCGGCTGGCGGCAAACAAGAGACAGTTTTCTCGCCATGTGGAGGCCGGAAGTCCAGACCCCAGGCACCTATAGGGTGGGTTCTTGCTGGACGCTCTGAGACTGGACCTCTTCCCAGCCTCCTGGCCTCCTTTGCTGTGCCCTGGCTAGTGGCAGCTCCCGCCAGTTCCCGTCTCTGCCTTCACGTTCTGTGTGGTCTTGGAGTCTCTGTGTCTCCTCTTACAGGGCACAGTCATTAAGTCATCCCCCACACAGATGCTCTGGTATGATGTCACCTTAACCTACAAAGACCCCAGTCCTGATAAAGTCCGCTAGGAGGTGCTGGTGGGCCTGGGTTTTGGGGACACCGTGGAGGGTACCGGAGCCAGGTCTTCACTTTCTGGCCTTGAACATCCTCTGGTCAGCCCTGCTGTCACCTCCCCATTGGGTGTCTTGCGTTCCAGAATCTTTCTGTCTGCATGCCCTCGCCCAGTGATTTGACTGCTGCGTCCTCGGCTGCCTCATTTGTCAATGGGCATGGTGATGAGAGCCTCCTGCGTGCGGTCGACCCGGGGGCCGAAGCCGAGCGCTGGGAAGGGGTTCGCAGGAGGAGTTCGTGGAGGCCCTGGGCGCATCTGCGCTCTGGGTCTCTGCATTCTGTGGCCATTGTCCCCTCTGCGGTTCTCTTTGTCTCTGTGGATTTACACTGTTTAAGGAATCCTTTGGCGAGGGTGGGTGTTTGGCACAGCAGTTAAGACACTGCTTGGGATGCCCGTACCCCACGTCAGAGGGCCTGGGTTCGAGCCCAGATCTTCCTGGTAATGTGCATGTTGGGAGGCAGCAGGTAATGGCTCGAGCAGCTGGGCCCCTGCCACCCTTGGGGGAGATCCTGATGGAGGTCTTGGCTCCTGGCTTCCGCTTAGCTCTGGTTGTTGTGGGCATTTTGGGAAGTGAACCAATGGTTGGGAGATTCTCTCTCTCTCTCTCTCTCTCCCTTCACTTGCTTCTATCTCTCTTCCTTTCAGATAGATAAGCGAAAGTAAAAACAAGATCCCTTTGTTAAAAAAATCAAAACAAAATTGAGAGGCAGAGAGCCCGAGCCAGCCAGCCAGCCAGCCAGAGCGAGCTCCCGCCCACTGGTGCACTCTCCAGATGCCTGTCATGTGGGGCGGCTGGGCCTGGCCAGGCCTGGACTGAAGCTCGAGGCCTGAACTCTGTGGTGGCAGCCACTGCTTGGCCATCGATGGTTCCTTCCTTCTGTCGCGATGCCCCTGTCCTCTCTCCTCTCTGAGTGTGGGGGAGCCTGTGACTTACATCTAACAAGTAGAATGCAGTTGTCCCCCAAGATCCTCGGGGAGTTGGTCCCAGGACTCCTGTAGATTTTTTTTTTTTTTGACAGGCGGAGTGGACAGTGAGAGAGAGAGACAGAGAGAAAGGTCTTCCTTTGCCGTTGGTTCACCCTCCAATGGCCGCTGCGGCCGGCGCACCGCGCTGATCCGATGGCAGGAGCCAGGTACTTATCCTGGTCTCCCATGGGGTGCAGGGCCCAAGCACCTGGGCCATCCTCCACTGCACTCCCTGGCCACAGCAGAGAGCTGGCCTGGAAGAGGGGCAACCGGGACAGAATCCGGCACCCCGACCGGGACTAGAACCCGGTGTGCTGGCGCCGCAAGGCGGAGGATTAGCCTAGTGAGCCATGGCGCCGGCCACCACTCCCTTTCACCCTATATACAGCTCTATCTTTCCTGTCTTGCTGTCTGGCAGATGCATCATTTAGCACGCAGGTGTATTACAATGAACGGTAGGTCAACCTCCTCCAGCCATAGCCCCCTACACCGCTGTGAGCCTGGTCAGACAGGGGGTGTGTGTGTTTTTCCAGGCCAAGAGGAACCAAAGCCATCCCTTGTGGCCTTGAAGTTACAGAAACTGTTATTTTTGTGTCCAGGGGGCTCAAGTGCTCCCTCCCCTCTGTGCCCCTATGTGGCAGTGCCCAGCAAAGCTACAGGGAGGAGGTGGAGAGGGGTCAGAACTCCCTGGGTTTTCATGCCTACTTGTCCCAGGTATGTCCTCCCGGGTTCTCATGTCCATCCTTTGTGGATGTTCCAGTCTGCAGCCACGACTTCCCTTCATTGTGTCTCTGGAGAGCTCTGTTATCCCAAAGGTTTCCAGAGGCCCCGTGCACAGGTCCGTCCAAGCGTGCTCATGTCTCTTGCTCCAATGGGAAGTGGCCCATCAGGCACCACAGTGCATGTGACAAATGTGGCCTTGCGGCGGCATCCAGATAAATAAATGCAGTGGTGCTTCCGTGTCACAGGGGAAGCTGTGGGTCTCAGCAGTGTCTCCCGGAGAGAGTCTCCCTACAAAGTGACAAATGTGACAGCTGCTGCTACCTCGTACAAGCCTCCAGGTAGAGCAAAGGTGGCAGGTGAGACAGTCGTGACTTAACACATTTTACCAACGAGATGTCCACTGTGGTGGAATGAGAAGGCCATGCCAAGATGGCCACTGGCAACAGAGTATGCCTGGCAACAGGCTGTGATTGGATGGTTTCGGAAACCACATGACAGTGGAGTCTGCCTGGCAACAGGCTGTGATTGGATGGTTTCGGAAACCACATGACAGTGGAGTCTGCCTGGCAACAGGCTGTGATTGGATGGTTTCGGAAACCACATGACAGTGGAGACTGCCTGGCAACAGGGTGTGATTGGTTAGAGCATAGACCGCCCCTTGATCGGATTGGCTTCCTTGGCTATATAAGCTGCTGAACCAACTGAAATAAATGAGTCTGCAGGCTGTTTGCCTCAGGCCTGCTTTCACCCAACTCCCGGGGTCTGTGTGGTGACTCCGCATCTCTTGCCCCCACCATGCTCCTCCTCCCAGAAATGAATCCACTGCAACAGTCCACTCCAGCTTGTGTCAGTATCGTGCTGCCCCTGGGGACTCCTGAGCCAGAGGTAAGGGGAAGACGGCTCTAGGGCTACAGTCAGCTTCTGCCTGGCTTGGTCTCTACCGGCTGCTGTGGCAGAATTCCACAGTGCGAGTGGTTTGTTAGCGACAGAAACTCCTTTCTCACTGCTCTGGAGCCTGGGAAGTCCAAGACCCAGATGCCAGCCAGACCGGGTCTGGTGAGGGCCGGCTTCTTGGTTCCCAGAGAGCCACCTGCTGGCTGCATCCTTGCTCGGAGAAAGGCCAGGGCAGCTCTTGTCCCCCCACCCTTTTTTTTTTTTTTTAATGAGAACTCTGCTCTGGTTTGTGTGTGACTCATCACCTCCTGGCCATCTCACTGTGCAATCGTATCACACAGGTAAAGATTCCAGCATGCAAAACTGGCGGCATTGTCCGTTCAGGCCGTGGCGTCCCTGGAACGTGGAAGGGCTGAACGTGAGAAAGGTAGAGAAGGAAGCATGCAGCCTCGGCCGAGAGGTTTCCTGTCTCTGTCCACTTCATCAGCTCACCCGCGCCTCCTCAGTCCACTCTGCTGGGGACCGGAGATGTAGCTGTGAGCCACACCTACACTGAGCCTCTGGGACACTCGCAGTCTGGGAAGAGAAACCCATGTGAAGCCCAACCCTGGGGCCAGAGGGTGCGTGGGGACGGAAACTGCCCAGGGCAGGCAGCGGTCAGAGCTGACTGGAGGTTGGTGAGAAAAGACTTTAATAGAAGGGGTTCTGTCTGGGCTGGGTTTTCTTTTTAAAAATGGACTTCATTTTTTAAGCACTTTTTTTTAAACATTTATTTATTTATTTGAAAGTCAAGAGTTACACAGAGAGAGGAGAGACAGAGAGAGAGGACTTCCATCTGCTGGTTCATTCCCCAGTTGGCCGCAACGGCCGGAGCTGGGCGGAGATGAAGCCAGGAGCCAGGAGCTTTTTCCAGGTCTCCCACGTGGGTGCAGGGGCTCAAGGACTTGGGTCATCCTCCACTGCTTTCCCAGGCCGTAGCAGAGAGCTGGATTGGAAGAGGAGCAGTGGGGACTCGAAATGGCACCCATATGGGATGCCAACGCTTCAGGCTAGGGTGTTAGCCTGCTGTGCCACAGTGCCAGTCCCTTAAGCACCATTTTAGGTTCATAGCCAAACTGAGTGGGAAGTACAGAATGTTCCTATATATTCGCCTTGTCCCCGTTCACACTGGCTCCGGTAGGTAGACCTACACCGATGCCTCAGTGGGATCCACAGCCCATCCCAGGGGCTCACTCTGGCTGCTGTGTGTTCTGTGGGTCCGGCAAACGTGTGCCCACCACGGCAGTGTCCTACACAACAGTCTCCCTTCTCTGAAGACCCTGTGCTCTGCCTGCCCATCTGCCGCCCACTCTCCCATCAGCCAAGCCCAGGCAACCACGGCTCCTTTTATTGTCTTTGCAGTTTTGCTTTATCCAGGTCACAGTTGGAAGCATCCAGAACGCAGCCTTTTCACACTGGTTTTGGAGAGAGACTTGATGGCTCATTTATCTTCGAGCACTGATTCATAGTCCATTCTCGAAATTTTCCAAAAAGATTTATTCATTTATTTGACCGGCAGAGTTACAGAGAGAGGAGGCGAGGCAGAGATAGAGGGAGAGGGAGAGGGAGAGGGATAGGGAAAGGGAGAGGGAGATAGAGAGAGGGAGAGAGAGAGAGAGAGAGAGAGAGAGAGATCTTCCATCTGCTGGTTCACTCCCCAGATGGCTGCAACAGCCAGGGCTGAGCCAGGCCTAAGCCAAGCAGCAGGATCTTCCTCCGAGTTCCCCATGTGGGTGCAGGGGCCCGAGGACTTGGGCCGTCCTCCGCTGCTTTCCCAGGCGCATTAGCAGGGAGCTGGATCGGAAGTGGAGCAGCCGGGACTCGAACCAGCATCCAACTAGGATGCCAGTGCTGCAGGCGGAGGCTTTCCCTGCAACACCACAACGCTGGCCCCATTCTTTGGGTGGCCTGCAGCTTGTGTACCCACTCACCTGGTGATGGCTGCGGAGTCGTGGCTGCTTCCAGCCTGTGGCAGTTAGGAATAAAGCTCCCGTCTCCATCTGCGTGCAGGCTTTGGTGTGGACAAAAGGTTTTATCTGGTTTGGGAGGTTATCGAGGAGTGCACGTGCTGGGTTGTGTGGTGAGAGTACATTTAGCCGACGCCGCGGCTCACTAGGCTAATCCTCCGCCTGCGGCGCCAGCACACTGGGTTCTAGTCCCGGTCGGGGCGCCGGATTCTGTCCCAGTTGCCCCTCTTCCAGGCCAGCTCTCTGCTGTGGCCCGGGAGTACAGTGGAGGATGGCCCAAGTGCTTGGGCCCTGCACCCCATGGGAGACCAGGAGAAGCACCTGGCTCCTGGCTTCAGATCAGCGTGGTGCGCTGGCTGCAGCAGCCATTTGGGGGGTGAACCAATGGAAAAGGAAGACCTTTCTCTCTGTCTCTCTCTCTCTCACTGTCTAACTTTGCCTGTCAAAAAAATAAAATAAAATAAAAAATAAAAAAAGAGTACATTTAGTTTTGCAAGAAACTGCCAGGCTGTTTCTCGGGGTGGCTGCTCCCACCAGTCATTCAGCGTTGGTAGGTTTCAGTGCACACGCCTTTCAGCCGTGTGGCTAGGCTTATTCCGAAGTGTTTATTCCTCTGATGCTGTTGTGAATGGACCAGTCTTCCTGATTTTCTCTTCCGATTGTTCCTCATTAGTATGTAGAAGCACACCTTACTTTGCTCATCGACTTTGTGTCTTGCAATGTGGTTGAATCTGTTGCTGTTGCTTGCTTCTTTTTTTTTTTTTTAATATATATATATATATTTTTTTGACAGGCAGAGTTAGAGAGTGAGAGAGAGACAGAGGGAAAGGTTTTCCTTTTGCCGCGGCCGGCGCTCTGTGCTGATCCGAAGCCAGGAGCCAGGTGCTTCTCCTGGTCTCCCATGGGGTGCAGGGCCCAAGCACTTGGGCCATCCTCCACTGCACTCCCGGGCCAAGCAGAGAGCTGGCCTGGAAGAGGGGCACCTGGGACAGGACCGGCGCCCCTGTTGCTTATTTCTAACAGTGTTTTTGTGGAACCAGGAGGGCTTTCTACGTGAAGATCCGGAATTTCATTCCTGGAAGTCCGACGGCTTGCGGCCGGACCCATCTGCTGAGTGCCCACTTGCTGGACGCCTGAGGTCACTTCCTTGGTTTCAGTTTTCCCTGCTCCCAACTCCTAGACGCTGCGCTCTGCCACGTGCAGTGGTGAGCACACTTCGCCGTGTCTCTTTCTGGCCCTGACACCCCCCCCCCCCTCCCCTGAACTGTGCTACTCTTTGGCCCACGCTTGGGTCACGTGGTGGGATTTCCCTGAAACCCACTCTGCTGCTGTATTTCTCTGTGCCCTGTCTCCAGCTGAGACCTGGTCGTGATGGAATGTTCTAGGTTTTGACAGTCTTACAGTTTTGGTGAACTGACTGATTCTTCAATGGATTTCTGGCGAAGTCCTAGAAGCAGGCACTGGGTTTAAATCCAGCCATTCCAGGTGCTGATGGCGCACAGCCCTAACCACTCTGCCCAACACGTGGGCCTCCCTCTTCCAGTGGCTTCCATCATCCTATCCCATGATCCTTTGTGTGGCACCATAAGAATCAACACCGGCCGGCACTGCGGCTCACTAGGCTAATCCTCCGCCTTGTGGCACCGGCACATCAGGTTCTAGTCCCGGTTGGGGCACCGGATTCTGTCCCGGTTGCCCCTCTTCCAGGCCAGCTCTCTGCTGTGGCCCGGGAGTGCAGTGGAGGATGGCCCAAGTGCTTGGGCCCTGCACCCATGGGAGACCAGGAGAAGTACCTGGCTCCTGGCTTCGGATCAGCAAGGTGCGCCAGCCACAGCGGCCATTGGAGGGTGAACCAATGGCAAAAAAAGGAAGACCTTTCTCTCTGTCCCTCTCTCTCTCACTGTTCACTCTGCCTGTCCAAAAAAAAAAAAAAAAAAAAAAAAAAGGAATAAAGAATCAACACCAAGGACCAATGGGCAGACCCCAGAGGGCTGTGACCTTTGCACCCTCCGTCTTCCTGACCATCCAAGGTGGTTGCACACAATGGAGGGGAGCCCTTCATAGTCAGGCCTTTGTGTGGAAACAAAGACACCATGGCTCCCTCCCGGAGGCTCGCCTAGTAGACTGGGCCAGCGAGAAGCATGACCCTTGTACGAATGGAGTGACACATGTCCACAAAGGGGTGGCCTGCAGGGGGCAGTGCGGGAGATGCTTCCCAGATGGGGGGAGTGGCACTGGCCGTGTCCAGTCTCCCGGCGCTGGAGTGGACAATGGCCACGCAGCCACATTCTAGCAGCACTTCTCTGCCTCAGTCTTGAGCCTGTGGGACTCGCCCGTCGACAGAGAGAGAACGAAAACTATTGCGTTACGAAAGATCGCTCTGCAGAGTTGTGAAGGAGTTGCTGAAACACAGAGAAACATAAAGAATCAGCTAACCAGCATCCGTGCCCTATTACTCGGAATCCAGAATTTCAACCATCAATATTTCAGATAATTATTTTAATATTTAAAGGAGACAGGGCAATACAATAAAGATGAAGTGCCCTTGGTATCTCTCCAGTTTCAATCTCCATTTCCCCAGCCAAAAGGCAACCTTATCCGACGTTTGGTACGTATTTGTCTATTCTGTTGAAAACGATTTCATCGCGTTTCTGTGACTACGTCTCTGTGTGATACCGCAGAGCGCCGCTTTATACATTTTAAACTTCCACACAAGCTCTGTGTTATTCATGGCAAACATCCTGGGGCTTGGTTCTCTATTCAAGCTCGCATTTCCCACGATCCAGCCATCTTGATACATACATTAGCTCATTAATTTTCAATGCTGCATAGCATGCTTTTATTGAGTGACTCTTCCATAATTTATTTGTACTGATGAACATTTAGGTGGTCTTCATGTTCTTCGCGGTAGATGTTTCTCCTGGTGGGAAACTGCAAACACTTTTGGATCGTAGGGGACGTGCCGTGTTGGATCATGCCGTATTTCTCTCCAACGGGGCTGTACCGGTTGACATCTCTCACCGCATTGGAAAGCCCCTTTAGATTAAACAGCTGGTGCTGTCAGCCTTCTGAGCCCCCGGTTGCACAACTACAATGGCAGCTGCTTGCCAGCTGGGAGCTGGGACTGGCTTGGCTGTTCGGTAATGAGCATCTCAGCTCGGCTCCGGATCCAGACGCTTCACGACGGCAGCTGGATGTTGGCCATGGTGATGGGGGTCAGGCTTCTCCCCTGCGGAGCAGGTAGCTAGGCTTTGCCAGCACCCCTGTGCCTTCCCACTGACGCCTGGGTCTCACCTCCTCCCTGAAACTCTCTCACCTGACCCCCATGGAACACACACAGGTGGAAGGAAATCCTATTTGTGGCTGAGGCTTCACACAGGGCAGGGTGGGGTGGCAGCTGTGGGCGTTGCAGAGTTTTCCAGGGTCTTAGCCAGAGCAGAGGGGCATCAGGTAAGAAACTCTGGGGGCCGGCACTGTGGCATAGTGCAGTCTGGGCGCCGGTTCTAGGCCTGGCTGCTCCACTTCCAATCCAGCTCTCTCCTGCTGGGCCTGGGGAAGTAGCGGAAGATGGCCCAAGTGCTTGGGCCCCTGTGCCCATGTGGGAGGCCTGGATTAAACTCCTGGCTCCTGGCTCCTGGCTCCTGGCTTTGGCCTGGCCCAGCCCTGGCCGTTGCAGACATTTGGAGAGTGAACCAGCAGATGGAAGAGCTCTCTTTCTCTGCCTCCCCTTTTTGGAATTCTGCTTTTCAAATAAAATCTTTTTTTTTTTTTTTTTAAAGCAAAATTTAAAAGCAAAATGTTAAAACAAGAAAAACCTTCTTTTTTGTGTGTGTGTTGAAAGGATAAGCAAAAAATACTTAACTACATGTATATCCTCTGCTTTGTAACTCCCCTTCAGGAAGCAAGTCCTGTCGGAGCTTTATTTTCCATTTAACGATCTTCCCCGGGATTTACTGCCTAGCGCGCCCTGATCCACTCTGCGCCTCTTTGCAGGCGCTGTGCACCCCACCCCGAGGATGCGCCAGTGGTACCTCGACCCGGCGCCTGCCGTTGGGTGTGTGTGGGGGGGTGGTTTCCAGCCTTTGCTCACGGGAAACCATGACAATAAACAAACCAACGCACAGGCATCTGTCTTTTCTAAGGACTATTCAGGGTAGGTTCTTGGGAATAGAAGCCCGAGTAATTTATCGTGGATTGCTTTTTTAAAAATTTTTAAAATTTTTTTTATTTATTTGACTGGCAGAGTTAGACAGTGAGAGAGAGAGAGACAGAGAGAAAGGTTTTTCTTCCATTGGTTCACCCCCCCAAATGGCCACTGCGGCCGGCATGCTGTGCCAATCCGAAGCCAGGAGTCAGGTACTCATCCTGATCTCCCATGGGGTGCAGGGCCCAAGCACTTGGGCCATCCTCCACTGCCTTCCCAGGCCACAGCAGAGAGCTGGCCTGGAAGAGGGGCAACCGGGACAGAGCTGGCGTCCCAACCGGGACTAGAACCCAGGGTAGTGGCACCGCAGGCAGAGGATTAGCTTAGTGAGCCACGGTGCCTGCCCATGGATTGCTTTTTAAGACTGTCTCTGTTGAAGTGTAAGTCCCGTGCCAGACAGAGCCATGCTGTCAAGGTGCAGTCCCTGCTTTTTCCTGGTCTGGTTCTGCAGCCGTCACCACGCTCTGGTTTAGCCTCGTCCACCACCCCAGATTCCCCGGTGCCTCTCCCTACCTTTGAGCCCAGACCACTCTGGATCTGTTTCCTACCCCTGAAATGTTGCCCTTTATACACATTTCATGCAAAAGAAGCTGAGCCTTTTTTCTTTTTTTCCACTTAGCATCCCGCTTTTGAGTTTACGCCTTGTGGTTGAATGGATCAGTAGCTCGGTTCCTTTCATTATCGAGTAATAACCCACCGCCGGCCAGATCACTTTGCTATCCAGCCGTCGGCTGATGCACAGTTTGAGTTGTCACTGGTTTGGGGATGTCCTGAATCCAGCTGAGTTACAGAGAGAGAGAGAGAGAGAGAGAGAGAGGGAGAATCTTTCACCTGCTGGTTCACTCCCCAAACGGCTGCAACGGCCAGGGCTGGGCCAGACTGAAGCCAGGAGCCAGGGGTTTCTTACCGGTCTCCCTCATGGGTGCAGGGGCCCAAACACTTGGGCCATCCCCCACTGCTTTCCCAGGCACATTAGCAGGGAGCTAGAAGTTTCCAGCTTCGAGTGAAGCAGCTGAGACTAGAACCGGTGCCCCCACGGGATGCTGGCGCTGCAGGTGGCAGCTTTACCTGCTGCGCCACGACGTCTGCCCCTGCACACAAGTCTTTATGTGGACACGTTTTTGCCCACCTACAAGTACAAGTGCGGATTCACACGCTAACTGCTCAACATGTAAAGAAACAAGCAAACTTGAGTAACTGTGCATGGGCTTGGTACAATCGTGTGGCACACGGAACTCGACAGGGGCTAGACCCCCGGCCAGGAGAGCTTTCAGGCTCTGGGGTACCTGACGATGATGTCGTGAGTTTCCTTTGGGATTCGATTATGTAGGTCACCTCCCTCCCCCAGCAGTAGGGGCAGAACAGGAGATCAGTCACTGACGCCATTGCAGTGGCTATTTTGCAGAATAAGTTTATCAAAGTGCTTACAGAGAACTCTGCAAAACTGCTTCCCGATTCCCCACCCCGCCCACAGCATCGGAGAGGGTGGCTTGGCCGTATCCTTGCCGTTCGACAACCTTTCTCCTCACGAGCCTCTGGCAGGCATCTGACGGTGCCTCATTATGGTTTTAATTTGCATCCCCCTAATGGCTAACAATACTAAGTTTTTTTCATGTGCTTATTATCTCAGATGACTTTTTGGAGAAGCGTCTCTAACTTCCTCTTATATTCTGGATGCAAATTCTGTATCAGATACATGGTTCACAATAATGTCAATCTGTGGTTTGTCTTTCTACTTGATTTTTGGCTTTCAAAAATTTTATTGATGTATTTTCATTTTATTTGAGAGAGAGAGAGAAGAGAGAGATCTTCCATCTACTGGCTCACTTGCCAAATACCTGCCACAGCCAGGGCTGGGTCAGGCCGAAGCCACGAGCCAGGAGCCCTATCTGGGTCTCCCACGTGGGCGTCAGGGAGGGACCCAACCACGTGAGCTACCATTGCTGCCTCCCAGGGCGTGCAGTATTATCAGGGAGCCGGAGCTGGAAGTTTGGTGAAGTCCTTTTGTCAGTTTTCCTATTACAAACCATGCACTTGGTGTCACATTTAAGAGAGTCCTGCCTGGGCTGAGGTCAGAGAGGTTTCCCAGATGCTATGGAGCTGGCTGTCCCTGGTAGGACTCGGGCCCACTTGGCGTGGATTTCTGTCCCCAGTGGGCACTCAGGGTTTCCGGTTTTGTGGCACATGGGTTTCCAACTTGCCCTCCCTTCCCCCGAGCCTTGCTGGCATCCTTGTAAGGAGTCACTGACGACCAGTGTCTGGGTCAGTTCTGAGCTCTGACCTCGTCCTCCTCCACACCTCTCTCCTCTCCGCAGGCTGTGGCCCCTTCTTCGTGGTTACTGAGCTCTGACTGTTCACAAGGGGTCTCCTTCCTTGGGAGTCTGGTCCAAGCTCCCTGGAGGGCCTGGGCGGTCCTTTGGCTGTGTCTTCAGTGGTCAGCCCCAGTGAGATTTATGGGCTGCTCTGAGACCCTGATGGTCCCTGGAGAAGCTTGGAGTGGCAGTGGCCCTGGCCCAGGCACATGGGCAGGTGCATGATTTACACGCAGCCACCGGGCAGAGGAGTTTAAGGCACAAAATTCAACCTCTGAGTATGTGGGTCCTCCCCCTCCAACCTGGAGATGAGGAGAGGCCTGGTAGCTGTTGTGGGCATGGGGGGGGGGAGTGTAAACCAGTGGATGGAAGATCTTTCTCTCTCTCTTGAAAATAAACATTTTCAAAAGTAAAAGATAATTTATGTTATTTTAAAGATTTTATTTATTTGAGAGGTAGAGTTACAGACAGAGAGGGAGAGACAGAGAGAGAGATCTTCCATCTGCTGGTTCACTCCCCAATGGGCAGCAATGGTCAGAGCTGAGCCAATCTGAAGCCAGGAGCCAGGAGCTTCCTCCAGGTCTCCCACGTGAGTGCAGGGGCCCAAGGTCTTGGGCCATCTTCCACTGCTTTCCCAGGCCATAGCAGAGAGCTGGATCGGAAGTGGAGCAGCTGGGACTCGAACCCGCGCCTGTATGGGATGCCGGCGCTTCAGGCGGAGGCTTAGTCCACTACACCATAGTGCGGTCTCCTGAAATAATTTCAAAACATTCTCTGAGCCACGCAAAGTGAACCCATGCACCTGAATCCGAGCCGGCTCTGACGGGGAGAAACCTCCAAGGTGACAAAGCTGCTGGGGCCCCGGACTTCGGAGCAGCCGCGGGGACGTCTCTCTGCCCCCGGGTACTCGGTACTCGGTGCGGAGACCAGCAGCAGATTAGTCTTAGTCCCGCGCACTTCAGCGCCCGCGCGCTCTCGCCGGGCGCCTGCCGCTGGGCGCTCAGCACCAGGCCGTGTGGCTGCGGGGAGAAGGCAGACAGAGGAGCCCCGCGGTGAAGCTCCGAAGTGTTTGCACGTCTAGTATGTAGGACGTGGTGCTACTGTGGTTTGCGCATCCACTGGGGAGGGTGTCCAGGTCACGTCCCCCACTCATCACCAGGGACAACCGTGGTACCCTCACCTGCCCCTCACTGGGGGGCAGCACTGTGTCGCAGAGCTGAAAGTGACCCGCTTAGCGCTGAGCTGTGCCAGGTTCAGAATTCACAGTGCGGCGCAAGGATCTGAAGACAGCTGGCGCTCGGCCGTCACCCCCTCCCTCTCACTATGCGACACTGAGACCCTCTTAGCTCCAGTCTGGAGGGGCAGCAGCCGCCGTGAGGACCGCAGCTTGTGGGGGGGGGGGGGGCAGGGCCAAGGGCCAGACAGCAGACCCGCCCGCTCAGCTTTGCTGCTGTATCGTCTCCATGGCAACGCTTCACCTGTCAGGACCCCAGCGTGCCAGGGAAGGACTTTAAATGCTTGGTAGTATTGTCACTGAGCACAGAGGCAGCGGCAGACGACACGGTCGGCCAGCGGGCATGGTGGTGTGCCAATAAAACTTTACGAACAAAGCCAGGTTCTCGGGTTGCGGTTTGCTGACCCTTGTGCTAGGGAAACCGCGAAGTCCAGAGAAGCCCTATGGGGGGCAGTAAAGGGGAACTGAGCTGGGGTTAGAGAGGGAGGTTCTGGTCGCAAGCTGTGTGGCCCGAAGTGAGTGCAGTGAGACAGGAATTGGGAGTCTGAGCGAGGAAAGATACGACCACCAGGGGGCAGCAGAGGCCTGAGTGTCACGTGGTGGCGATTCTGATGGATTTGCGGCGGGCTGGGGCCCTCCAGGGGCTCTGGGGAGAGGGGCCTGGCGCAGCTGCGCGACGTCACTCAGAAACCGGGAGCGCGCAGCTGCGCGGCCCATCTCGGCTCTGGCAAGGAGGCTGGGCACAGCTCTTCCCGCTGACGGGTTCTAAAAATAGATTGAAAAGTAAGTTAGGGCCGGCACTGTGGTGCAGTGGGTAAGGCTGCTGTCTGCAGGGCCGGCATCCCATACGGGCGCTGGTTCGAGTCCCAGCTGCTCCACTTCCAGGCCAGCTCTCTGCTGTGGCCTGGGAAGGCAGTGGAGGATGGCCCCAGTGCTCGGGCCCTGCACCCGCGTGGGAGACCCCTGTGTGTGCGCACGCGCAGAGACTGATTTACTCTAAAGGCAGAGTGAGGGTGGGAGATAGAGATCTCCCCTCTGCTGGGTCCCTCCCTAACCGGCTGCGACAGGGCCGGGCCAGAGCCAGGAGCCCAGGACGCCATCCGAGCCCCCACGGAGGAGGCAGGGGCCCGAGTTCTCGGCCCGGCACCCGCCCTGGCACTCCGAGACGGGGTGCGGGAACTGCGGCCGCCATGACGGCGGCCTTCCACGCGGTGGAGACCACACGGTGCGCATCCCGCTTTTTCACACACCGCGGGTATTTCGTAATCCAGAAGTAACGGAACCGGACGTGGCTGGAACATTTTTCCCACCAAAACTCACATGGAGGCAGGGAGGCCTGGGTTCCCAGTGTAACCAAGCTGAGAGTTCTCGGGGACCACGAAAGAGGCGTTTGGGCCGCGAGACAGTGACGCTCGGGAAGGCGTTGACACCATCCTCCGCCTGCATCTGGGCTGTGAGAGCATCCGACGTAAAGTGCGGCCGACGTGAAGTGCGGGGCGTAAAGTGTGGCTGACGTGAAGTGCGGGGCGTAAAGTGTGGCCGACGTGAAGTGCGGGGTGTAAAGTGGCCGATGTAAAGTGTGGGGCGTAAAGTGTGGGGTGTAAAGTATGGCCGGCATAAAAGTGTGGCCTACGTAAAGTGTGGGGCGTAAAGTGCGGCCGACGTAAAGTGTGGGGCGTAAAGTGTGGCTGACGTAAAGTGTGGGGTGTAAAGTGTGGGGCGTAAAGTGCAGCCGACGTAAAGTGTGGGGCGTAAAAGTGCGGCGCCTCCCACGCATGTGCTCCGGCCCCGTGTAGCCATCCACGCTCATTAGGAGGCAGCACGCGGTCCTTGGCAGGCGAGGCTGCTCCATTTTTGACTTTCCAGCCTCCAGAACCTTGAGCCGAATAAACCTCTTTTCTTTATAAACTTCTCCACCCCAGGTATCCTGTCGCAGCGGCAGGAAGGGGCCGGAGACACCGATGGTCGAGGCTGTCCATCCCAAGGCTCCCCGTTGACCTCAAACAACGTGGACGCCCTCGGTGGCTCGAACGGGGCCCAGGACTCCGCGGTTGTTGGTCTTGTCACTCAGCTGTCAGGGGACCCAGATTTAGACTGCTCCCTGTCACGGAACCGGGACGCCCCATTTTCGCTCACAAAGGAGTGACACAGAAGTCAGCTCGGAGGCTGTTCAGTCCCAGTCCGGATTTAAATTTAGCTGGCGAAATAAAGGCGTTAATTGCAGTTATTCTATCAGAACACCAATTGGAGACGACCCAGAGGGACACAACAAGGAGGGGGGGAAAGAGGCGTGGTCCGTCCAACCGAGGGGCATGGCATGGAGGTCAACACGGGGGCTGAGGGACTCGGTGGTGAGACGGAAATCCGTGAGGCTGAGAGAGGCAGGACGCCGGGTGGTGTCCACACTGCTGTCCAGACTGTGCGTGCGGGGAAACATCTGGGAACGGGAAAATGTGGGGAAAATGTCCTTGTGGTCACGAATTGGGACACTCTCCTTGGGGACCATTTTTGATTGATTGATTTATTTTTTACAGGCAGAGTGGACACAGAGAGAGAGACAGAGAGAAAGGTCTTCCTTTGCCGTTGGTTCACCCTCCAATGGCTGCCGCGGCCGGTGCGCTGCGGTCAGCACATCGCGCTGATCCGATGGCAGGAGCCAGAATCCAGGTGCTTTTCCTGGTCTCCCATGGGGTGCAGGGCCCAAGCACCTGGGCCATCCTCCACTGCACTCCCGGGCCACAGCAGAGAGCTGGCCTGGAAGAGGGGCAACCGGGACAGAATCCGGCGCCCCGACCGGGACTAGAACCTGGTGTGCCGGCGCCGCAGGCGGAGGATTAGCCTAGTGAGCCGCGGCGCCGGCCCATTTTTGATTGTTTTTGAGACCCAAGTTTTGTAATGCGGGGTAGCTTTTAGGATATTGAAAGATTTGGGAACATGTTTGGCAGTGAAGTGGAACGCGATGGCGAAGGCAGCAGAGAGAGCTGGGGTCCCAGGTGCCGGTCGGTTCCAGCTCTGACGCAGTCCCGAACCTCTCCAGCTCCGACGGGCGACTTCTTGCCCTGTTCCCGCAGCGGTCGCTTCCTAGGCACTTTCCATTTCTGAAATAGCCCCAGGTCCTAGCCTAGCACTGTAGTGATGTGTTGTCTTGAAGATGATTTTTTTTTTTTTTTTGTCATTCTACGGGATCCAGAGTTAGAGGGTAAGATTTTTGAGTGCATTATCTTGTCACATCTCTCTTATTTATTTTTTAAGCAATCAACCATCATAAAGGCACACTTATTCAAGTCTTTGTTCTCCTAAATTCGTTTCTCCCTTAAGTCTTTGTGTTTCAACTACCAAGTCTCATCCAGTTATTTTTAGGGTATTTCAGCCATGAACCTGGTGAGAGGATATAGTTTGTTATTTCTGCTTTTTTTTTTTTTTTTTTTTTTTTGACAGGCAGAGTGGACAGTGAGAGAGAGAGAGACAGAGAGAAAGGTCTTCCTTTGCCATTGGTTCACCCTCCAATGGCCGCCACGGCCGGCGCGCTGCGGCCAGCGCACCGCGCTGATCCCATGGCAGGAGCCAGGAGCCAGGTGCTTCTCCTGGTCTCCCATGGGGTGCAGGGCCCAAGCACCTGGGCCATCCTCCACTGCACTCCCTGGCCACAGCAGAGAGCTGGCCTGGAAGAGGGGCAACCGGGACAGAATCCGGCGCCCCAACCGGGACTAGAACCCGGTGTGCCGGCGCCACTAGGCAGAGGATTAGCCTAGTGAGCCGCGGCGCCGGCTAGTTTGTTATTTTTAACTGAGCTCTAAGATTTGTACTGGTCTTTAGCAATGTCTGGCCTCTTGGAGTTAAACTTCCTGTTGCTCACGGCACTGACTCTGGATCCAGGATCTTGCACTTTGCTGTGTACAGGTTGGGTGGAGGCAAAGTCTGGCACTGATTATACAACATCGCGTGGGAAGTCACAGCTCCTGGGCTCTGCTTTCAGCTGAGAACTCCAGCGTGTGCCTCTGTCGGGTCTGTTTTGTTTTATCTGACACATGCTTCACGGTGGACCCCGCATTGGGCAGCCTGGCTCCATTCACTATGAAAACAATAGGTTTTATTCATAGCTAAACTATAGGTTATTAAGTCCAATCTCCATCCATTAAAACATACGGCCACTAGAAAATTTAAGATTGCATGTGTGGCTTGCATTGATGGTTTGCATTGTATTTCTGTCAGACTGTGCTAGAACAGACAGTCTAGAAATAGGCCCATACATATATGATTAATTGATTTTTGACACACATGCCAAGAAGATAAATGGGAAGAGAAGTCTTTTCAACAACAGGTGCTGGAATGACTGGTTATCCGCATGGCAAGGTGTCGGCAGAAGCTTACGTCTCTCCACACAGACGGTTAACCCAAAGTGAGGCACAGGCCTGAACCTGAGAACAAAACACAGGGAACTCCCGGAAGAGTAAGCGGGAGAAAATGTTTTGAAGAAAGGACGCGAAGTCTCCCCAAGGCCGGGAGGACCAGACTGTGTGTGCTGGAAAGCACTAGAGACAGGTGCTAACGTCACCACCCGACCTGGGCCCCAAGAGACAGCACCCGAGCCAGGCATCTCAGAGCCTGGAAGGTGCAGGGTGGGGGCAGGGTAAGAGGAGGGAGGGTGAACCCAGGGCCGAGGAACCAAAGAGGTGGAAAACCTCCAAGGCCGTCCCCCACCCAGGCACTGCGCCCACCGAGACACCCGCCCAGAGCCTCCCTCTTTTGTGGCGCTCACCTCCAGAGCCTGCCACTCTCACCCTCTGCAGTGATGCTCAGAGGGTCCTGGTCTCTCCTCTCAGCTGCAGCCCAAGAATTTCTCATAGGTTTTTGTTTGTTTGTTTGTTTGTTTTTGACAGGCAGAGTGGACAGTGAGAGAGAGAGACAGAGAGAAAGGTCTTCCTTTGCCGTTGGTTCACCCTCCAATGGCTGCCGTGGCCAGCGCGCCGCGCTGATCCGATGGCATGAGCCAGGTACTTCTCCTGGTCTCCCATGGGGTGCAGGGCCCAAGCACTTGGGCCATCCTCCACTGCCCTCCCGGGCCACAGCAGAGAGCTGGCCTGGAAGAGGGGCAACCGGGACAGAACCCAGTGCCCCGACCAGGACTAGAACCCGGTGTGCTGGCGCCGCAAGGCAGAGGATTAGCCTAGTGAGCCGCGGCACCGGCCACTCTCATAGGTTTTTAGAGTATGATTGGCTAGAGGCATCTTCAGACTCAGGGGACATTGGGAAAAAAAAAGGTTAGCGATGAACTTTAAGAAAGATATTTCTGGAAACAGATGGAAAGGAGAAGGCACAGATAGGGAACAGAGGATTGCGCAAGGTTGCTCCAGAGGGCTGAGATGAAAACAGCCTCTGTGTGACCAAACCGACCTGGTCAAGGGAGAGCGCCCGTCCTGACTGTGACACGCATCGTGTGGTCTCAGTAGATGCTTCTCTGGAATGCTTTGCACGTGTGACACATTTCTTATTAGTAACTCGTTCTCCCGATGTAAGCAGCATTGCGCTTCGTGCTCAACACCTGCGTGCGGATTCGCGAGGCTGCGTGAGGGTGCTGGGGGACCTGCAAGGGAGGGAGAGCTGCACAGGTGCAGGGGTGGGAGTTGAAGTCTTCATTCACCTGTCCTACGTCCTGGCTGTGGTCTCACAGAGGCAGAGCCACTTTCCTGCCTCATCCACCTCGGGGGTTTTCTTTGGCCAAAAAGGGTGTTAGCATGGGTGACTTGAAGTGTGCGTGTGTGGCTGACGTGTGCTTGCGTGGTTGACGTGTGCTTGCGTGGTTGATGTGTGCTTGCGTGCTTGAAGTGTGCTTGCGTGGTTGAAGTGTGCTTGCATGGTTGACGTGTGCTTGCGTGGTTGAAGTGTGCTTGCATGGTTGACGTGTGCTTGCGTGGTTGAAGTGTGCTTGCGTGGTTGACGTGTGCTTGCGTGGCTGACGTGTGCTTGCGTGGCTGACGTGTGCTTGCGTGGTTGAGCAGTCACGTTTGCCCTCCTATCATGGATAGCAGACGTGCTCCCCTGCACAGCTTCTTCCCTCTGCCCTGGACCCCATAACGAACGCACAGTGCATCCTGGAGGTGGATGGGGGGAAGGGGAGGGCCAGGCCAACCAGGTGCAGAGCCTGGAGAAGTGTAGACTCCCACATGAGCCCAGCCTCGGTCAACAAACACAGGGCATTTTTCTTTACCACCGGGATCCAGCGCTAGTTTGTTACACAGGAGCAGCTGACTGATGCAGGGGACAAAGACGCTGGTGAGGACGTCGGAAGTGCACAACACAGTTTTACCACCTTCTCAGATATGCTGCAGAAGCCAGAGGTCCTTGCAATGGCGTTTTCAAAGGCCTGGTTCATTTTCCCCTCTCTCAGGATGATTTGCAGGATAACGATGTCATTAAACAGCTTTTAAAACTTTCGCCATTAGCCGAGTGGTAGGATCAGAAGCAACACTTTGGCAAGATTTCAGAACTGCAGAGGAGTTGGGAGGCAGGTTCATTTATAATAAAATGAAATGCCTTGACGGCTTTAGTTTTCAATTATTAAAGCTTTGAGCCAAAGGCTCAACCATGCAATTTAGTTCCCAGCTATTTTTGCGCTTGACATCTAAATACCCAGTCAATCAACGACCATTATGGAGTTCTTATTATATGCAGTGCGGTGTGTGGAGCTGTGGGGGAAAGTGAGAAGTGAAAAACGCTCCATGCTCTTTGGGAATTTGGAATTTAGAGTAAACATGAACCACTAAATGGATCAATTATTCATCAGGATGTAAAGCATTTCATCAATGGGTTCCTTAGGAACGTTTTATAAATTATAATGATTTGTATTTATTTCAAATACTAGAGTACCTCAAACATGTGTGGGAAAATGAAGTTAAAAGATTATTTTGGTGCAAAAAATTTGAAATTTGCATATAGTTTAAAAAAACTATTTTTATTAATATAAAGAGAGCAGATTTCATGCATTCCACAGACACAGTTCTAAGAAGATAATCACATTTCTCTCTCTCCCAATCTCCCTCAATCCCTCCTTCCTTCCTTTCTTTTTTCACTTTTGTAATAACATATTTTCAATTCATTTTATAATCACAGGCTTAATACACCACTAACCATCATGTTCAACACATAAAAAGACCACTGTTTCACAGGAATGCAGACAAGGGCTATAAACAGCAGTAATACACATTTTTCACAAGCTCTTGAAGATCCTCTCGTAACTTAGAAAAAAGCGTAAAGGAAAAACAAACCGCCAGTAATCTTAACATCCAGGTAACCATTGCTAACATTCCAGTGAAAAATTTTCAGACATTTCCCCAGATACATGTATTTTTGTGCACACATTTCTATTTTAAAGAAAAAATAGTTTCCTATTCCTTCTTCACTCAATAGAACATGGCCATCCTCCACGTCAATAATTTTGGCCTGTAGCGTAATTTAATGCCTGCAAAGTATTCTTTTGCATGTATTTGTTAGTAGTTGCTTCATCCATCTTCTTTCCAAAATCAGGTTATCTTCTGATTTTTCCTTACTATCAAAAGCAGTGCGCCCTTGCCAATGCCCAGTGATCACTCTCTGGTCTTTGGACAAATTCCTACGAGTAGAATTTCTGGCTCAATTGCATGGTCTTTGTTTGAAGCTTTTGACACTTGTCAGTAAGCTGACTTCAAAGCTTCCCCAAAGTTGGTATTATGACTAGCCGGTTGCACGATAATTGAAACGAAATGAATCTGACGATCTCAGTGGGAAGGTTATTCTTCTCAAGTCTGTTCATTGGCCTCCAAAGATTGATGCACTCTTGATAAGCTGAATACTCTGAATTTTGGTCATTTCACATTAATGTCCTGAAGTCCCTTTTGTTTTTCTTTAAAAAAAGATTTATTTATTTATTTGAAAGTCAGAATTACACAAAGAAAGGGAGGGAAGATGACAGAGGTCTTCCATCTCTGGTTCACTCCCCAAAAGGCTGCAACAGCCAGGGCTGGGCCAGGCCAAAGCCAGGAGCTAGAAGCTTCTTTTTTGTCCCCTACATGGGTGGCAGGAGCCCAAGCCCTTCAAACATTTTTTTCTGCTTCTTTCCCCAGGTCATTAGCAGGGAGCTGGATCAGAAGTAGAGAAGCCAAAGCCAGCACTGCAGCTCACTAGGCTAATCCTCCACCTGCAGCGCCGGCACCCCTAGTCCCGGTTAGGGCGCCGATTCTGTCCCGGTTGCTCCTCTTCCAATCCAGCTCTCTGCTGTGGCCCAGGAAGGCAGTGGAGGATGGCCCAGGTGCTTGGGCACTGCACCCGCACGGGAGACCAGGAGGAAGCACCTGGCTCCTGGCTTCGGATAGACACAGCATGCCGGCCGTAGCAGCCATTTGGGGGGTGAACCAATGGAAGGAAGACCTTTCTCTCTGTCTCTCACTGTCTAACTCTGCCTGTCAAAAAAAAAAAAAAAAAAAAGTAGAGAAGCTGGGACATGAACTGGCGCCCATACAGGATGCCTGTCTTATAGGCGGTGGCTGTATTGTCTACACCTCAATGTCAGCCTGTCCCTTCCTTTTCATATTAATCTCGAGCCCACCAGGGTGAGAGCCATACCTGTGCGTGGAAGAAATGGGGCAGAGGTGCTACTGCCTCCCTCCTGAGGTCATGACATGAGTTCTGCACCTGCTCCCAGCTCACAACAGCGGTCCCTTCTGCAACCAAGGGCGGACCTCCTACCATCAGACACCTTCAAACACTGGGAAACTCTATGTGGGTGAAAACTGGCCACCTGCACGTCTGCTCACCAGACTCCCCATCCCTGTCCAGTGACCTAGGCTGGGTGTTGGACCCACTTTCTTTGCTTTGCTTGTACAGGCAGACGAGTTTTGTTCTAGGGCGATTTTCTTTGAAATTGAATAATATATATATAGTATATATATACATATATATGTATGCATGGGAGTCAGCGCATAGGAGGAAAGTCTTTGAAGGCTTATGTGGCAAGCTCCTGTGAGTATGTTGGTTATCTTTGGACACTGGGATTGGGATGACACGCTAGAGATTAGGAGACACTTGCAGTCTTTTTAATTTTTATTTTTTTGACAGGCAGAGTGGACAGTGAGAGAGAGAGAGAGAGAGAAAGGTCTTCCTTTGCCGTTGGTTCACCCTCCAATGGCCGCCGCTGCCGGCGCGCTGCGGCCGGCACACCGCGCTGATCCGATGGCAGGAGCCAGGAGCCAGGTGCTTCTCCTGGTCTCCCATGGGGTGCAGGGCCCAAGCACTTGGGCCATCCTCCACTGCACTCCCTGGCCACAGCAGAGAGCTGGCCTGGAAGAGGGGCAACCGGGACAGAATCCGGCACCCCAACCAGGACTAGAACCCCGTGTGCCGGCGCCGCAGGCGGAGGATTAGCCTAGTGAGCCGCGGCGCCGGCCTTTTTTTTTTTTTTTTTTTTTGACACTTGCAGTCTTAAAGGACGCATTTTTGCAATAAAACTATAAAAGCTTTTTTAAAAAATGGATCCACATAGTCCAATTTTATAAAGGGAAAGTGAAGCAGAGAGCTGGGTAATTGGAAGGATTTAATCCAATCCCTAGAATAAGCTAGAATGCAAGTGTTGGGAGGTCGGGGCTTGTGTTTCAATTATGGCTGAATTTCCAGCACCAAGGACAGTGCCTGGCATACGGGAAGCCCGCGTTTGCTGCTCACCAAGCTAGTCATTTTTTACAGATTAATTCAGGAGCTGGGAAACAACTCTGGCTCTCTGGCTGTCATTGTAAGCAAAGTTTTATTGGAACACAGCCACACCCATTCGTTTGTGTGTTTACTTTCACATCTCCATAGCACAGGGGAGACGCTGCAACAGAACATCTGGTGCCCACAAAGCGAACATTTAGCTACTGCCTGGCCCTTTACATTACTAGTTTGCCTGCCTTTGTATTTGCTTATTAACTAATTGTCCCAGGAGGACAGCACCTCAGAGACAGGACGGAGCATCCATTTGGATTCTCCAGCGTTTGCTTTCTTATGTCGTTGTTGATTTCATCAGACGGGGTACTGAGAGCTCAGCTTCTGAGGCTGGAGAGACAGCCCTGCGTCTTCCTGGATTCCAGTCTGGCGGGGTGGAAATATTTGCAAATCTAAGTCCACAATACTTCTCTGCACTTCTGAAGTACAGAGGTTCTGTGGCTGGGAAGTTGTTGGAATTATTTTGGCTCCAGAACCTGACCCGAACTGAGAGGCAATTTATAATCATGACTTTCCCCGCTTAGGCTGGCTATTCACGGATTTTGCTGCACCGATTTTAATGGGTCTGATCACGCAGAGCTGCCCTAGATCCTGCAGGGCTTTAAGGCAATGGAGAGCATGTGCAGAACATTCTTTCCTAGAGCTGTGAAGTCCCGAATTCCAAACCATGGCAGCGAGGGTAAGACCCCCCCTCAGCGCCCACTCCCCTCCCCCACCAGCTTCTCACCTTCACCCTGGAGGAGGAGGGTGGGAAGCATTTAGTGGACCCATTCTGAGCACACAGCAGGAACGCAAGGCAGTTTGTGGGGTAACAACAGGATGCAAGGAAACCCAATCTCTCATTCTTCCCAGGGCTGACCCTACTTGGGGCCCCTTCTGCTACAAAATGAGCTCACTTATCTCCAGGCAAAATGGAGGGACTGTTACCTTTTCACCCTCCTCATGCCCCTGTCTTTGTGGCCAACAGGTATCTAGAATTCTGATGTTGGAGAGATTTCTCTAAGTTTCTAGTTCTGGTGCCAGTGAGGATATTTGGCCACTGGATGACAGAGACCTCTCTGTCCCTCGCTCCTGATTCACTTGCTTAGAAGCCAACACCCGGTGGAGACTGATGGGGGGGGCGGCTCAGATGTGTGGGAGACTGGGAAAGTGAGTCTCCAGTATCTCCAATGTTGGTAGTGGGAGTCGTTAGCTCCCTTCCCCGCCTTTCTTCCTGCGAGAAGATGGGGTGAGCCAAATGCTAACGTAGTTAAGGTGTCATTCATTCCGCCGAGTGTGCAGAATGAATGACAAATCTGCCAATGCGGTGCACAAGTGGAATGATTGGAAAACAAAATGGGGCTAGAAAACCAATGCGAATTAGGCTCTCCCAAATGCTCTATCGCTCAGCACTTGGTTTGCTTTTTTTTCCTTCTTCTCACGGATGTCAATCTTTGCATTCTTTCCCTGTTCTCACGTGGGACTAAATTATGCTTTTAAAAGCCAGTCCTTTTTTTTTTTATTGCAAACTGATGGAATGACTTCATTGACTTGAAAGAACATTCTATCAACTGCCTTTAATTGCTTTTCCCTTTAAATCAAAGGTGCTTATATTTAGTCCTGGATCTGCTCCAAATGAAGCGATTATATGTTGTTGCCTCCACAGTCTCCCCTAATTTCTTCAAAGTAAATGGGCTATTCCCAGCCCCTCCTACAGGTAATGGGCCATTCGCGGAGGCGGCACCTGCAGGCCTGGGTGATTGGCTTCCCGGGAAGACAACTAGGCTTTCACAGTGTAGGCAGCTCTCAGCACTTTTATGAAAGGACTAAACTAAAGGGTAGGAGAGGAACATAGAAATGATTTCTGGGATGTCAAATTAAGAACAGTGACTACGTTGGAGCTGCCTTTTTCTTCTTGGGTTTGGTTCATTTAAAAATAGAGAGAGGAGGCCGGCACCGCAGCTCAACAGACTAATCCTCCACCTTGTGGCGCCGGCACACCGGGTTCTAGTCCCGGTCGGGGTGCCGGATTCTGTCCCGGTTGCCCCTCTTCCAGGCCAGCTCTCTGCTGTGGCCCGGGAGTGCAGTGGAGGATGGCCCAAGTGCTTGGACCCTGCACCCCATGGGAGACCAGGAGAAGCACCTGGCTCCTGGCTTTGGATCAGCGCGGTGCGCCGGCCGCAGCGGCCATTGGAGGGTGAACCAACGGCAAAGGAAGACCTTTCTGTCTGTCTCTCTCTCTCACTGTCCACTCTGCCTGTCAAAAAAAAAAAAATAGAGAGGGGTTGGCTGGACACTTGTTCCACACGCAGCACCCTGCCACTGTTGTGCATTGTGTGCGAGCACACACAGCCCTGTCCAGGAAGGCTTTCCTGGTGGAGGAAAGGAGACCTCAGAGGAGGGGCACGGCCGGGCAAAGCCACGAGCTAGGGATGAGAGAGACAAGACTGGTGCAATTATGATGTCTCAAGTGGTCAACAGGAGGTCTCTGGACCCACGCCGACTTCCACAGCTCCAGTACAAATAGCTTCTCGGGGAATAAAAGTCCTTTGTTGGGCACCTTGGAAAGCAAAGACGCTAAGTGGCCACCGTGAAGTGGAGTCAGACAAACTGTCCAGGCCTGAGGGTGAAGCAGCTCCAGAGACACCAACCGGTGAGGGTGCTTGCCTTGCCGACTGCCATCTGCTGTGTTTTCGCTGCCGTAATTATTGGAAGACTGTTCAGTCCATCTCCAGGCTGGTGCAGATGGGTAAATGCTTCCCCTGATTTTTTTTTTAACTTCTCGGTGTCTTAGCTGAGCTCAGAGGCGGGGAGTTCAGAATGCATTGAAGGGAGTGGGTGGTGACCGTGGGCTGCTTGAGTGTGTGTGTGTGTGTGTGTGTGTGTGTGCTGGGGGGATGCTTAGGGGCCTGCTATGTCAGAGCCCAGAAACTTCCGCCCACTCTGCCCAGGTGGGAGGACTTTGACAAATGGGGAAGGGCAGCAGAGTCCGTGAGGATGGAAAGAAGACGCCACACGGCCCTGAGAGCCAGAGGCCTCCGCAGACGCTCCCTCCCCTCCGTGGCCTGCATTTTTTTTTTTTTCTCTTCCTGATTGCGGAAGAGAAATTGTGGGAACCAACCTCGAAGGCGAGTCCTTTCGTCCTCTCCCTCTCCTCCGATGTTTTGAAGAGTCCGCCCTGGCACGCTGAAGCCGTGCGAGTCTACGTCAGCCCCACCTCGCCCTCCACCCCATTCACTGGGCATTTCTGTGGTCTCAAGACCCATGCATCCCGGCGTCAGGCAGGTGTTTCTCGTGGTGGCGAAGGTGCCCACGGCGCACGTCAGAGCGCCCGGGTCTGATCCCCAGCTCTGGCCCCGACTCCAAGTTCCTGCTAATGCAGATCCTGGGGTGCAGCAGCGATGGCTCCCGTGGTTGGGTCCCTGCCGCCCACATCAGCGCCACTCCAGCCTCGGACTGGGATTGACGTCAGCCCCCGGATTCCGGCTCTGTCCAGTCCCCGCTGCTGCAGGCATTTGAGGAGTGGGCTCGATTTGTCTCCTCCTCCCATGGAAAAGCCCCCGTGTGGCTCAGCTTCCCTGCACATTTTCTGTCCCTTCCTGTTCCCGCGAGGGCCCTGCTGGGCTCAGTCACGGGGCTCTAAAATCCTCCTTTTCCTCTCTGTTGACTTCCACACGCAATCTTTCACGAACATATGTTTTAATTTTTTTTTTATTTTTTGAAAGGCAGAATGGACAGTGAGAGAGAGAGAGAGAGAGAGAGAGAGAGAGAAAGGTCTTCCTTTGTCGTTGGTTCACCCTCCAATGGCCGCCACAGCTGGCACGCTGCAGCCGGCGCACCGCGCTGATCCGATGGCAGGAGCCAGGTGCTTCTCCTGGTCTCCCATGGGGTGCAGGGCCCAAGGACTTGGGCCATCCTCCACTGCACTCCCGGGCCACAGCAGAGAGCTGGCCTGGAAGAGGGGCAACTGGGACAGAATCCGGCGCCCTGACCGGGACTAGAACCCAGTGTGCCGTCGCTGCAGGTGGAGGATTAGCCTAGTGAGCCACGGCGCCGGCATCAAACATATGTTTTATCTTAAGTCTCTCCTTGAATTCTTCCTTTCAAGAAAGACATTTTTACCGGAGGTACCGTACACATGTGCAGTGAAATGTACTACAGGCTGAATAACCCTTAATCAACATGTTTGGGACCAGAAGTGTTTTGGAGTTTGTTATTTATGTATTTATTTGGCTTTGGAGTATTTGTCTGTACATGATGAGATCTCTTGGGGATGAGACGGAAGTCTAAACGTGAAATTCATTCACGTTTCACGTACACTTGTATGCGCAGCTGATGGTAATTCTACACAACACCCGCAGGTGCCTGCGCTTTGACCAGGACAAATCAGATGGGGTCAGATGTGGAATTTTCCACTGTGGCGTCAGGTGGGCACTCTGAACGTTCGGATTTCAGACTTTGGATTTTTGGATTGGAGGTTGTTCACCTGTAATAGCAGGTGTCCATTGTGTGTGTAATTACCACTCCAGAAAAAAAATTCAGAACACGCCCGGCATCCCAGAAGTGAGTCGACACTTGGCCCTGGAGGTAACTGCTAACATGGTTTCCATCGACACAGATCCATCTTGCCTGTGTTGAATTGTGCATGCTTGGGACCACGCACTATATACTGCTCTGTGCCCTTGAGAGTCACCTGTGTTATTATTTTTAATACTGTTTTATACTTGCTTCAAGGTGCTCCATCCAACAGCAGGTCATAGCTTATTTATCCATGCAACTCTCTTGTTAGGTGTGGGGCTGCTTTGAGTAGGGGGTGTGAGTTTTCGGTGGGCAAATGCACTCATTTCTCTACGGATTGGAGACACCAAGCAGGCGAAGCCCCGGTTGTACCTGAGGGTCTTTAACTTCTGGAGGTGACCCAGTGATGGCGCAGAGGGGTCCACGCCGTTGAAGGAAGTATTCCTCACTCCCACTGGCAGGAGAAGGAGGCAGCCATGCCACCCAGGGCCACGTGGGGGGCACCATGCTCTGGGTGGAAAGCTGACCCAGAGCCTCGATTGGGGTGTGGGTGGGGAAGGGCCAGCAGGGCAGAGCCCAGGTCTTGGGCCGTGAGTAATCCCATGAGCTCTAGAGTGCAGGGGTGCTCTCCAGACATCTGGGTGCTGGCCCAGGAAGATGTGGAGCTGGGGAAACACCAGCTTGGGGAGGGAGAGTCAGACAGGGCCCGGGCCTGGGGGAGAGCTTGCGCATGAAGGCCGTGTTCCCAAGTAAATCAGTTCCACTTTGAGGAATGAGCTAGGCTTGGCAGCAGCAAGTGTAACAAGGTAAAGGACATTTAAACACACGTTAACGCAGCACATTTTTAGCTTCAGGAGATAACGCCAGTCTACCAACGAGGCTGTGCCAATGTACACCTTGACGATGGGAGAGACGCCCAGCGTCTTGACACTGGCCAGTGTCTGTGCGGCGCCACTGGCCCTCTTCCATCTCGCTGTTGCCCGTGTCTGTGAGCGTTCATTTCCTTGTGGGTTCGTTCCCTTTCTCGGGCCGTGCACCTCTCTCCACACGGCTGCTTCCAGTTCAGACAGCTTCTTTCCTGAAGGTGTGCTCCGATCTGCCAGCTTTTCACAGGATTATCTTCCTGCTTCTTCGCGGAGTGGGATGCGACTCCTTTCTCAGGACATGTACCGTGACTGTCTGATCCGTGTCCGTGAGCTGCCTTTTCCCGCCTCCGTGCTTTCTGATGAGCAGACGCTGTTAGCCTTCAGCGCCGTGTTTGAGTGTTTCCTCCTATGTTGAGTCCTTTCTGTGTTCTTTGGAGTTTGTTGAGTGCACCTAGGACCTGACGCTGCTATGCGGTGTTTCTTTGGGAAACCTTTCTCTTTCACTTCTGAGCGACCTCACACATGCCGGCAATCAAACTCTTGCCTTGTGGGTTGGTCCAGTAGCTTCGGCGTTGTTTAGGGGCCAGACCACCTTTCCCTTCCTGAGTTGTAGGGCGTGTAGTGACTGTGTGTGTGTGCCGATCTTCTCCTGCCGTCTCTGCTGTGGTGCTCAGTGTGTCCATCTGTGCCAAGGGCACACGGCTTGCATGGCTTAAGTGTGAATCTATACTCAGATCTTTCGTGGCCAGCCGACCTTAGTCTTCCACCATCCTGCAAAGTGAACTCTCATTTAGCAAGGTCAGCCTGTCCCACCCATTTTTAGAAATCTAGACAAAGTGTTACCCAACTCCCAAAATGTAACTACAAAGCCCACTGCGCTCTGGTTGGGTGAGGCGAGGGCCAGAGGCTGACGTCCAACCTGGGGCCCCTCCTGCCTCATCTCCACACAGCCACGCAATCCCGTGTTCATCCCACACGTGTTCATGTGAAGAAAGTGCCGGGGAAACAGTGGTGAGTGAACAGCAGGTAAACAGTCCCCTGAACGTTCAGAGAACACAGACGAAGATGCTGTAGATGAACACGCCGCCACCACGGGCTGTGACACGGAATACGAGGGAAGCAGAATGCAGAGAAAGAGACCAGCAAAAGGGGGAATCCCCGCCTCGCTGGCCACGGAGGGCCCAAGACTCAGGGGTGAGAAGGAGCCAGTCGTGCAGGGGAAGGTGTGTCCCGAACAGGGGGAAAAAGCAAGGCTCCGCGGCCGGTCACCTGGGCGCGTCAGAGGCAGGTGTGGCTGCAGCGAAGTTTCTCCAGTGACGGCTCCGTTGGTGTAGTTCGTTCCCTGGACAGGAGGACTGTGTCCAGCCGCTTGTTCACTGGTGGACACGTAACGATCATGTGCACTTGTGGGGCACAGTGCGATGACCTAGCACGTGCTACAGCGTGCCACGAGCAAGCCGGGGACTGGCATTTCCCTCTCCTTAACCCTGATCATGTCCGTGTGTCTGGCGCCGACAGACTCCTCTCCTTTAGTGCTCTGTAAAATACACAAGCTGTTGTCAACTGTCGCCGCTCTACTGTGCTGGACGCTATTTTTGAGCCCAATACCCATCCTCCCTCCCCTCCCAGGCTCCAGTGACCCCCATGCTACTCTCTTTTCTTCTGTGCAGTCGACTGCTTGAGCTTCTACGTGTGAGTGAGAACACACAGTGTCTGTCTTTATCTCTGAACTCGCTGTAGCAAGGAGAGCACGGGGCAGTGACTAGGAGGAGTGTGTGCAGTGGAATCGCCAGCACCTTGTCAGGAACTCCAGGTGCATGATGGGAAACTCCAGGTACATGGTGGGACAGTTGATGAGTCCACCTTTGACTTTTTCCATGGGTGAATTATTTTTCTTGTTTATGTCTTGGAAGGAGAAAGGAATCAAATTAATAACCCCACATGAGGCTGCCCCCAGGCCTTATGGTTTATTTCGAAGATTTAACATTACCCATTTATGACTTCTTCATTAATTTATGAGGTTATAGCACTCTTAGCTACCCAGAGCCTTTTGGCACCATTGTAGGATGTGAATAAACAAGTAAATAATAACCATGATAACGTTTTCTGAACCTGGGGTCAAGGAAAATAAAGCACTGGCCACTGGACTTACGGCACACCAGGGTTTTATCTTTAACAAGTTCAAGGACGGAAACACAATACACAGTGGTTGGAAGGGAAGGTCACATGACTAATGACATCACGTGCGAGGCCGTGAGTCGCTGACACATTCACCATGTGTATGGTCGTCAGAGGTGGACGGGCTGCCACCATTCCCAGTCCCTTCTCTGTCCTTGTTGGAGGGGGGACCCCAGCTTGGCACCTAACATCACGTGACTTGGCATCTTCATTCCTGAGGACGGGCTCAGTCTCACTCCCAGAGCATTGATGTCTGTTCTGTGCTATCCTGGGGCCCGCCACAGCCTGGCTTTTTTTTTTTTTTTTTTTTTTTTTGACAGGCAGAGTGGACAGTGAGAGAGAGAGACAGAGAGAAAGGTCTTCCTTTGCCGTTGGTTCACCCTCCAATGGCCGTCGCGGCTGGCAAAGTGCACTGATCGGAAACCAGGAGCCAGGTGCTTCCTGCTGGTCTCCCATGTGGGTGCAGGGTTCAAGGACTTCAGTCATCCTCCACTGCACTCCTGGGCCACAGCAGAGAGCTGGCCTTGAAGGGGGGCAACCGGGACAGAATCCGGCGCCCCGACTGGGACTAGAACCCAGTGTGCCGGTGCCGCAGGTGGAGGATTAGCCTAGTGAGCCATGGCGCTGGCCAGCAGTGGCTTTTGCATTTCTGGAAACTCAATGATTAGAAAGGCAGAGAGTGCATGGAGGAGCAGGATGCAGAGAGAGAGGAGTGGGTTCCCATCCACTGGTTCTCTCCCACCATGGCTGGGGCTGCACCAGGTCTCCCACAGTGGGTGGCAGGGACCCTATAATCTGAACCATCATGGCAGCCCTGCAGGGTCCCCATGGGCAGGAAGCTGGAGTCTGGGGCTGGAACTGGGAATTGAACTCTGGACGCCGCAAGTGTCCTTATTGGTGACTTAACTTCTAGCTGAATGCCTGGCCCCGTTGTTAGATCTTTAAATGAGAAGACTAATATTTTGAGATGTGTGAAAATTGTATGAAGCTCAGATTTCAGCGTCCACAGATGGAGTCTCGTCAGCGCACAACCACCACTAGGTCACGCACCGTCCACGCCTGCCTCGGTGGCACGGTGGCAGAGGCGGGGACTGGGGTCGGGACCTCGAGTCCTGGCCATGCTGCCCACAGACAGGGGACAGCCACTCCGGCTGCTTACAGAAAACGCTTCCTTGAGCCCAGGGATCACATGGCCCTCAAGGTTTCCAGGGTCTGGTCCTCTGCCAGCGACTGAAACACTGAACATGCATGATAACATGTGTTGATGTTGGGCCCCCAGGAAAACAGGTGTCTTACCCCACCCTGTCCCTTCCCAAGTTCTTTAGTCCCATGACTGTGTGGGGGAGGGACAGGGGCTGCCCAGGCAGGGCTAGGATGGAGGTCTTGTCACCTGAGGACAGAGGGTTGGGGCTTAAGTTTTCACTAGAAAAAAATAAAGTAATAAAAAACCAACTAGGGGCTGGGGCTGTGGTGCAGTGGGTTAACGCCCTGGCCTGAAGCGCAGGCATCCCATATGGGCGCTGGTTCTAGTCCCAGCTGCTTCACTTCCAATCCAGCTCTCTGCTGTGGCCTGGGAAAGCAGTAGAAGATGGCCCAAGTCCTCAGGCCCCTGCACCCGCATGGGAGACCAGGAGGAAGCCGCTGGCTCCTTCAGTTTGGCCCAGCTCTGGCCATTGCGGCCATTTGAGGAGTGAACCAGCGGATGGAAGACCTCTCCCTCTCTCTGCCTCTCTCTGTAACTCTTTCAAATAAATAAAAATAAATCTTTGAAACAAACATTTAAGGCGAGGATTCCCACAGGGCACATAGGGAAGCGAATCCGGCACGTGTGTGAGCAGGTGCACGGGTGCGTGCCGACGTGAGCGCGTGCTTACGTCATGCGTGCCCACGTGCCTGCGTGCTGCGTCGTGCGTGCCCGGGGGCGTGGCGGGCTGCCCGTGGTGCGCCGCCATCTTGTTCCCGGTTCCTCTTGCGCTATGCCGAGGGCTGCCATTTTATCCCGCTGCCCCCAGGCCCCGCGTTTGAGCCCCGGTTCCCGCCGCTCCCTCGGCGGCTCCTTCTCAGCGTCTCTTGGCGCGGCCTCCTCCTGCCCAGGCCCCGGGACCCGGTGTGGCCTGGGTTGCGCCCCGAGGGCCCTGCGGCGTCTTGGAGGTTCCTGTCCTGAGGGAACTCCCGGGGCCCTGTCCGCACCCCTGCCGCCCGGCCTGCAGGCGCCCCCGCACCCCCACCCCCAGTCCAGACTGGAGGCCGAAGTTCCTAGGACCCCGCCCCGGGCCCGTCCACGTTGGTTTGTGGCCCTGTCTTCCCTGTGGTCCTCGCAGCCCCGCCTCTCTGCTTTCCCTGAGAGTCCACGCGTGCTTCCTCCGAGTCGCTCCCTCCTCCGCTGGAGCCGTGCGTGGTTTGTCGCGTGGGCCTCGGGTTCAGCTTCGCATCCCCGTCTGTGGCCCGGCGGCAAGGTGGCCAGACGCCCTTACCCCACCGTCGTCCACTCTGACTGGACAGGGCCGGTATCTGTGTATTTTAGCCTTCTGCCATCCTTGTGCACCGCTGATGTGATGGCGTTGTCTGTTTCTTTCTCCTCTCCAGGGCGTGAAACAGAGTCTGGATCCTTGTGAGTGCGGAGCCAACACTCGTTGACTAAATGATGGTGTGAAGAAGCCCCAAGGACTGTGTTTACTGTAAGCAGAAATTGCTTGACCTCTCCAGTTACAAGATTGCAGAATGAGCGCAGAGAGCGGGATCCAACTCTAAGCTGTTTATTAAGATCCGTTCCTAACAATGTAATGGTAAATTTGTGAGTGTAGGATTAAAAAAAAAGTTGTTGCTGTGTTAATATTTATAAAATTGACTTTAATACAGAAAGCACAGGAGGTCATTATATGATAAGATGTTCTTCTCACGAAACAAATATCAGTTATATAACTTGTATGCACCTAATAACCATTTAAAAATCTATAAAGCAAAAATAAACAAATCTACAACTAGTAATGGACAAATCCACCATAATAAAAGGAGTCTTTATCTCTCAAGTGGGCAAGAAGTCAGTAGGGATATAAAAATATTTAAACAATACAATTGATGATCTTATTATAACAAGATATATAAATTATGTTTAGGAAGAATGCTTTGTACAAATCTGGACTTTTAAAAATATTTCCAGCATGTAGCACAATGTTTCATTGAGGGCAGTGGCTTGATACTAAGCTGGCCCCTTTTTACAACAAATATGTCTTAATTTCTTCTTTAGTTATTGTTAATTTCCTATATGTCCAAATTTAGGTTTTGCCTTCTTTCAGTAGTATCATTTAGGAAAAAGTCTGTCAGATCCCTTACTGTAACACAACAGAGAAGTAACAAGAAATCAGTTAATATAAAACAATATAAATTTGGATGTGTAAGCATGGTCAGTGTATTTGAATGCATTCAGCTTATTTGAATATTCAGCTAGCCCCATCCTAGACGGTAAGAGTCAGGCGCTTGCACGTACCTGTAGACTCAGTGTTGCGTGACAGGCACAGGTGCCGACTGTAGAGAGACTGATGTTGGTTTGTCTTGCTGCTGGGTGGTAGCATTTCCTGAATTGGTTCAACAAAAGACCTCCTAGTAAAATTCCACAAGTAAACAGCGCAGCCTTCCTGCTGATTGTGTATTCCTGGAAATTCAGTGTGTATTAGTATCACGCAGAACATACTTTATACACAGATGTGCGTTTGGCCCGAGCTCAGATGATTATGAACAAGTTTTTCGATTGCTTATCACGTCGGTATCAGTGCAGCCACCTTCGGGGCAAGGGCTTGTGACAAAGAAGCAGTCCTGTGGCTTTGCACTTCCTGCCCCGGGCACGGAGCTTTTCTTTTTTTTTCTTTTTTTTCTTTTTTTATTTTTTGACGGGCAGAGTGGACAGAGAGAGACAGAGAGAAAGGTCTTCCTTTGCTGTTGGTTCACCCTCCAATGGCCACTGCGGCCGGCACACTGCGCTGATCCAATGGCAGGAGCCAGGAGCCAGGTGCTTCTCCTGGTCTCCCATGGGGTGCAGGGCCCAAGCACTTGGGCCATCCTCCACTGCACTCCCTGGCCACAGCAGAGAGCTGGCCTGGAAGAGGGACAACCGGGACAGAATCCGGCGCCCCGACCGGGACTAGAACCCAGTGTGCTGGCGCCGC
The DNA here is from genome assembly GCF_964237555.1 of Oryctolagus cuniculus. NCBI lineage: Eukaryota > Metazoa > Chordata > Mammalia > Lagomorpha > Leporidae > Oryctolagus > Oryctolagus cuniculus. The sequence goes on along the minus strand of NC_091450.1, from coordinate 38,927,629 downwards.
AAGGCGGAGGATTAGCCTAGTGAGCCGTGGCGCTGGCCAGAGGTTTTCTTGATGTACATTGGCTCTGGGGTCTGGGCACGGGGAGAAAATCCCTCTGGCATCACCAAGTACTCCTAAACAAGCATAAAGCATTCATGGGTGATGGTGGCTGTGCAGTCCTGGGTGCTGGTGTCTCTAATAGTTAGAGGAAACACAGGACTTGACCCCACAGGCTAAGTCATAGTACAGGTCAGGACTTGTAGTGGACTCTTTGCCATCTCTGAGAGCCAGACAAGACAGTGTTTGGGGTTCTACCTGCACTCTCTCTCCTCCACCGGCAGGTCAGATGTGTCTAGAGACCAGGAGCAGGTGTCCCATGCTCCCCTGCACTGGGAAGGTGGAAGCCTGCGTCTGGCGCCCCCTGGTGGCAGGGCCAGGAGGGTGTGGCTGTCTGGGAAGAGGCTGCCTGCACGCCATCCCTGGCCCTGGGGACCATGTGTAGTGGGTGTTTTCTGGGTGGGGAGTGTCTGGTTGAAGATTCAAGGCACTGAGGTGTTTAGAAGGTGATTCCCAATCTATAAGGTGTCCCATCAGGCAAAGTGAGTCTGTGGATGGGTGGCTGGCAGCAAGCAGTCAGATGGAGAAGCGCTGTGCATCTCAGTGGAAATGTAGCTGGAGATCCCAGCAGCGAAGGTGTGGAGGACACCCCTGGGTCACCCGCCACATTCAGGGTGCTCCATCCTGCTCACAACCGCACTGGCAGATCGCATCTTCCTGCTGTCCAGGGAGCCTGGCCCCAGGAAGCCCTGGCGGCAGCCAGTGGGAGTGGATAGAGGCTGAGGGGGAGACAGGACGCCAAGGACCAGGACACCCCTCTCCCCAGCCCTTGCTCAGGAGGGAGAGAAGCTTCAAGTTGGAACGTTTTAATCTGAGAGTAGTTCAGGCCCCGAAAAAGATACTAGTAGTTTCTACTTTTTTTTTTCCTTTTTTCTTTTTTTTTAACAGGCAGAGTGGACAGTGAGAGAGAGAGACAGAGAGAAAGGTCTTCCTTTGCCGTTGGTTCACCCTCCAATGGCCGCTGCGGCTGGCGCGCTACAGCCGGCGCACCACGCTGATCTGAAGCCAGGAGCCAGGTGCTTCTCCTGGTCTCCCATGGGGTGCAGGGCCCAAGCACTTGGGCCATCCTCCACTGCCCTCCCGGGCCACAGCAGAGAGCTGGCCTGGAAGAGGGGCAACCGGGACAGAATCCGGCGCCCCGACCGGGACTAGAACCCGGTGTGCCGGCGCTGCAAGGCGGAGGATTAGCCTAGTGAGCCGCGGCGCCGGCCTACTTTTTTTTTTTTTTTTTTTTTTAAGATTTATTTTATTTGAAAGAGTTATAGAGACAGGGGGAAAGAGAGAGAGAGAGAGATTGATTTTCCATCCCTGATTCACTCCTCTGATGGCTGAAATGGCCGGGGCTAGGCCAGATGGGAGCCAGGAGCCGGGAGCTTCTTTTGGATCCATCCCCCCATGTGGGTGCAGGGACCCAGGGCTTGGGCCATCTTCTGCTGCTTTCCCAGGCCGTTAGCAGGGAGCTGGATAGGAAGTGGAGCAGCTGGGACAAGAACCTGTGCCCATGTGCGATGCCGGTGTCACAGATAGCTGTACCTGCTACACCATGACACTGGACCCTTGTTTCTGCTTTCTGGAAGTGACCCAAAACTGTGTGCAGTCTGCCTGAAATTTCACTAAAGGGGAAGAAAAGCCAGTCAGGAAAATGGGTTCGGAGAGTCAGGAGTAGCAGAAAGAACCGGGGGCTTTGTGTTGACCACATGGCGGCCAGCTCCTTGGAGAAGTCTCGTCCCTGGGTTTTTCAGGAAGGGCGGGAGAGCTTAAGACAAATCACAGGTTCGCTTCCTAAGTCAAGAGCTCCATGGCAGAAATGCTGCCTCCAGGCCGAGGACCTGGTTGTCGGAAGCAGCAGCTTAGAAGGAAATGGGAGGAAGCAGAACCTGGCAGAGAGAGATCAGAGTCCTCCCAGGCCCAGCAGGGCTCGGCGACCCCAGCAGGGGCCCTGGAGTGGGCGTTTGAGTCCCAGCGGCCCTGCCTTGCTGGCGCTGTCTTCTGCACAGTTGCGCCCCTCACGGCTGTCTCTCACCTTTCAGAGTTGCCATGACTGAGCCCCCAGAGGACCCTGGTTTTCCTCCCAGCGTTTGTCGCCTTTAGCCAGCGCTGTGATTAGGAGGAGCTTGGCTGCAGCACGCTCTAAATGCCGTCTCAGAAGATGCCGGCACGCCTGGAGAAAAAACCAGGGCCGAGGCGCAGCTCAGAGCCTTTCTCATGCAGGGAGCGCCGTGACTTCTAGAACTTTGCCATCACGGTTTCTGAAAAGCAGGTGCAGCCGGAGACGACAAAGGCCACACAGGCTGCCAGGGACCCCAGTGCGGCCTCTCAGCTCACTGCTGGTGGGAAGAGGCCAGTCTGTGGTCTGCACCGCAGCCCCCGCTGGTCTCAGCAGCCCACCTGCCCAGCCCAGCTCACCCAGGTACGAGTTTTGCCTTCATGAATGGGGACCCTTCCTAGGACAAGGCTGGAGCTGGGCCTTTTGCCGTTTCAGCTTCCCTACCCTTGCTCCTTGCAAGCGTGAGAAACAGGAAAGAAAAGCAAAGAGGTCAGCAGTGGGGGCAGCTTGGTGCCGCAAGCCTCAGACCCTCACGGCCGTGTTACCCAATTAGGATGTTTCCGGGATCGTGAGCCAAGAAGCAGGTCATCACCTGTTCATCTCGCGCCTTTGGATTTTTCTCCATGTCTGCCTTTAGGTTTAAAAAAATATCCCTACTGTTTAAATTCAGCCTCTGATACAACTCTGGGAAAACAGTCTACCCCAACAGTGTGCCTTATGACGATGCAGTCTCTTAAGCTTGGTCATGATTCCACTCACCATGTTGAAGGATCCACCAAGAGATAGAGGGAGACAGAGAGCAACCAATTGGGTCCTTGATTCTAAACCGAAGTCTGGATCCAGTTAAAAGCAGAGATGCCAAACTGCCGTCTGGAGGTCTTGGACTGTGACTTATTTGACTTCTGTGATGTCTCCTGGGTTCACCCATGTGGTTGCATGTGCTGGAAGCTTCTTCCTTTTTAATACTGAATGGACTTCTACTATGTATATGAATATGCCAGACTTCCTTTATCCATCCACCTGTGGCTGGACCTGTGGGTTGTTCCTGTGTCTCGGCTGTCGTGGACAAGGCTGCGTGGACAGTGGGAGGGCAGAGATCTGTAGATCCTGAGTTCAGCCTCCGTGGATGCACAGGGTGGGGTTGCCGCGTGACGTGATGGTTCTGGGTTCAGTTTCTCGAGGGGCCGCCACGTGGCTTTATAGCACTTCACCAGTCAGGCTCCCAGCAGCAGGTGCAAGGCTGTATCCCCCCAAACTCACCAACACCGTCACCCCGCTCTCTCCTGATAACAGATATCCTAGTGGTTCGAGTTGCTGTCTCACTGTAGTCCTCATTTGCGTTTCCCTGATGATTAGTGGTGTTCAGCGGCTTTTTACGTACATGTCGGCCATTTGAATGTCTTCGTTGGAGAAATGTCTTTTCAAGTCCTTTGCCCGTGTAAAGATCGGGTTAGTTGTGTGTGTAAGTGTGTATTTATGAGCTGCTGGCTTGTAGGAATTCCTCACGTGTTTTGGAAATTAGCCCTTTTGCAGATGCATTGTTGGCAGATATTTTCTTCCTTGCCTTGCCTCCATGTTGATGGCTTTATTTATTTATTACAAAAGAATTATTTATTTATTACAAAAGAAAGATTTATTTATTCCAAAATCAGAATTATAGAGAGTGAAAGAGAGTGAGCGCGAGAGAGCTTGTTTCCATCAGCTGGTTCACTCCTCGGGTGACTGCAATGGCCAGGCTGGGCCAGGCCAAAGCCAGGGCCCGGGAACTCTATCCGGATCTCCCACATGAGTGGCAGGAAACCAAGCACGTGGGCCATCTGCTGCTGCTTCTCCCAGATTATTAGAGAGCTGGCTGAGAACCAGAGCAGCCAGAACAGGCACTGGTGCCTGTATGATTGCTGGCATCACAGGCTGCGGCTTTACCCGCTATGCCACAGTGCTGGCCCCTTTAACCCATTTTGGGTTGATTTTTCTGTAGAATGTAGGATAAGGGTCCAACTTCATTCCTTTGAATGTGGCTATCCGGTTTTCTCAGTGCCATTTATTGGAGAGGTTATCATTTTCCTGTTGGGTATCCTTGGCACTCTCATAAAAATCTTTTGGGTGTACGTGTGAGGGTTCATTTCTGGGGTCTCAGGTGTTCTGCTGGGCAATGTGTGTGTTTCCTGGGTGGTGGCACCACATTTGTTTTTGTCGCTGTAACTTTGTACTATATTTTGAAGTCAGGAAACTTGATGCTGCCACTTTTGTTCTTGTTCAAAGCAGCTTCAACTATTTGAGGTTTTTTTGTGGTTCCATAAGAATTTTAGACTTTTTTTTTTCTATTTCTGTGAACTATGTCATCAAGATTTTGATGGGGTTGCATCGAATCTATTAATTGCTTTGGGCACTATGCACATTTTAGCAATATTGATTTTGCTAACCACAACTGCAGAATATCTTTCCACTTATTTGTATCTGCGTTCATTTTATTTTTTCCCTCAATGTTTTCTAGGTTTGCTATACAAGGTTAGAGCTCCTTGGTTAAATTCCTCCCTGAGCCATTGCTGGTTCCTGGTGCTATTTTAAATGGGATTGTTTTCATAATTTCTCTTTTACATAGTTCACTCTTGGTGTACAGAAATACAATTGATAGCACTTTATTTCGAATGTGGATTGTATTCTACAACTTAACCACATTCATTTATTAGCTCCAACAGAGTTCTATGTAAGATATCATATCATCTGCAAACAGATTATTTTACTTCTTCCTTTCCTACTTACATACCTTGTATTTCCTTGTTGTGCCTAACTGCTCTGGGGTGGTCCTCACTACTGTTTGAGTAGAAGAGGGGAGAGTGGACCTCCTTGCCTAGGAGTGGGTTCTTTTTGGGAAGGCTCAGAGCCATTTGTCTAGGAAATATTGCAGGACTTGGGAATTTTGTACTGTTCTGGTTGCTTCCGCCGTGTAAGGCGACTTCCGTGTTCAAGGACATTTTGCTCACTAGTGACCATCATGCATGTTGTGTGGGGCAAATGTCACCACAGAGCTATACATGCTGTGGAGTCCAAGAAGGCAGAGTGACACACAGAAGCGGCGCATACAGTGCACACAGTTGCACCCAGGGGCGCACTCTCAGTAGGACGCCGTGTCATTGGGAAATAGGAATCTGGGTTGGGCTGTGTATTTCTTCCTGCGCAGCCCTCTGGGTACCCCTTATTCCAAGGTGGGGCTCTGTTTCCTCCATGGTGGTGAAGCAGTGATCAGTAGAAAGCGTGCGCTCCCGGCGAGCCAGCGCCCCTGTCTCATCATGGATGGTAAAGGTGGGGCTGAGTCTCTGTGTCCTCGTGTCACACACCCGGGGGAAACCAAGCACTTACCAGAACACACCTGTGTGCTCTACGTCCTTGTGCTCTGCTCTCTCAGGGTGATCTCCCTTGGCTATGGTAGTGAACAAAAGGAGGTGTTTCCTTTGTTGTCGAGAAGGGGTTAAGCCTGTGAATACCTTCTTTGCTCATGGTGTCGAAGGTAGTGATGTCCTGTAGATGTGGCGCATGTGCTGTGTGGAAGACGTGCGGCCAGGATGCCAGGGGGAAGGCAGGAGAGGGAGTGGGGGTGCGCATGAGAGCGAGGACCCAGCGGGCTGACCCTTGAGGAAGCCTGTGGCATCAGTGCCGTTCCAAGAGGCCTTGCTGGGGTGCAGGACACATGGAACTGCTTCTAGTCCTCCCCCAAGCAAGGCCCAAGTTCATAAATCTTGTTGAACTAGCCTGGCATGGAAGTGAGCACTTCAGAGCCACAGAGGATGCCGACGCACTGTCTGGAAATCTGACTTGAAATATTGCAACAAAAACCATAAGACTTTGCCCAGTATCCCCTGGATCGTGAATGTAGGTAGGCCTGCTCGGGGTCTGGGGTGGAGTTGTCCACAGCCTCAGCTGGAAGCAGACTTTGTCACCTGGGTTCTCTTGTAGGAGAAGCTGTAGTGGCCACAGCACAGACCCAAGGACGGGTGCACGGTTAGGAGTGAGTACTGGGTCCTTGAGGAACCCAGACAACTGAATGTATTAGTTACCATTCTCAGAAAACTTGTTGTTATCCTTTTTAAAATTTACTTTTTTTAATTTATTTGACAGAGTTATAGACAGAGAGAGAGACAGAAAGGTCTTCCTTCTGTTGGTTCACCCCCCAAATGGCCACCACGGCTGGTGTACTGCACCAATCTGAAGCCAGGAGCCAGGTGCTTCTCCTGGTCTCCCATGCCGGTGCAGGGCCCAAGGACCTGGGCCATCCTCCACTGCACTCCCAGGCCACAGCAGAGAGCTGGCCTGGAAGAGGGGCAACCGGGACAGAATCCGGTGCTCTGACAGGGACTAGAACCCAGGATGCTGGCGCTGCAGGTGGAGGATTAGCCTAGTGAGCCACGGAGCTGGCCCCTAAAATTTCCTTTGTATGAGTGAAGCTTGACCATCTTTTCCTTGGATCGTTGTGAATCACACTTGCCTGTTTTCCTGCTGGACTGTGATCTTTTATACTGTTGTTGTTGTTGAATTCTGTGTTTAGTGGAGCCAATAAGCTTTTCCCTATGACATGTATTAAAACTGTTATCTTAGAAAAGTAAAATATTAAAAAAGAACAAAGTTGCCCCTAGTAGTGGGGCTAGGCCACTGTGTAGCTGCTGCAGAGAAAGGTTATGTTTTATGGCTCTGGGTGCCGGCGCTCCCGTGTGTGTCAGTGTGCTTAGCCACAGTTCCAGGGACCTCCCCTCTGTCAGGGAGCCTGCAGCCAGAGCAGACACGCAGGGAAGCCCGCGGAGACGTCCCCAGTCACTGCGGGTCAGGACGATGGAGGACCCCAGCACGCTGCACCTGTAGCGGTTGACTTGAGTTCTTGTCCAAAGGACATGTACATGGGGGAATCCCTGTCACGGAGTCCCCTGCCAATGGAGGAAGGATGGGGAGGGGAGGGGGCAGCCATCAGAGACTGTACCTGGAGGGGTGAGGCAGGGGTGAGACGCTTGCTAATTTGGAAACTCACTGAAAGGCACCTAGATTTTCCCAGCATAACTGTATCTTGCCTGGGCTTCCTCTAGAATCATGTCCTGAGGCAGACACTCAAGTTCAAGTTTATGTAGATGGTGTCCCCAGGAAACACTGGGAGGGAGGGGAGGAGGGACAGCCAACACAAGGGAACTTCACAGTTAACTGAGGGCCGGCATCGTGGTGCTGCCGCCTTCAATGCACGCATCACCTATCCTAGTGCTGGTCCTGGTTCTGTCTGCTCCGCATCCGACCTAGCTCCCAGGGAGGGCAGCTGAGCATGGCCCAAGCACTTGGCCCTGCCTTCCGTGTGGGAGGACAGGGTGGAGTTTCAGGCTCCTGGCTTCGTCCTGGCCCAGAACTGGCTGTTGTGGCCATTTGGGGAGTGAACCAGTGGATAGAAGATCTTTCTCTCTTGACACTCTAGCTTTCAAATCAATCAGTAAATGAGTCTTAGTAACAAGTTCATGGAAAAGTTGAATTAAGAAATTTTAGGCCGGCGCCACAGCTCAATAGGCTAATCCTCCGCCTGCGGTGCTGGCACACCGGGTTCTAGTCCCGGTCGGGGCACCGGATTCTGTCCCGGTTGCCCCCCTTCCAGGCCAGCTCTCTGCTGTGTCCCGGGAGTGCAGTGGAGGATGGCCCAAGTGCTTGGGCCCTGTACCAGCATGGGAGACCGGGAGAAGCACCTGGCTCCTGATCAGCACGGTGCGCCGGCCACAGCGGCCATTGGGGGGTGAACCAATGGCAAAGGAAGACCTTTCTCTCTGTTTCTCTCTCACTATCTAACTCTGCCTGTCAAATTAAAAAAAAAAAAAGAAATTTTAGTGCAAAAAATGTGTTGCAGTCCATGCAGGGTTTTTCTGTAGGGTGCATTTTCCATGGACTTTCTGAAGAACCCTGTTGGCTTGTTTTGAAGCACTCTGGTTACAGGGTACGGCAACTCGTGCAGTGATGGGTTCCCACCAGAGGGCCCTGCCTGTGCAGAACGCACACGGGGGTGTTCGTGCTCCACGTCCACTCTGTTGTCTGTTTGGAGTTTGTCGCTCCCCCTCTTCGTGGAGGAACGACACAGGACCCTGCGCTGTTCTTTCGTCTGCTCGGCCCTCCCCGGGTTTGCTGCTGGTTCTTCCCGGGTTGGCTACTATCCCTTCCACCTCCGTGGAAGGGCAGTTCCCCCTGGCCACATTCCCCACTTCCGCAGGGGAGCGGCACACCGCCGGCCGGCTTTCTCGGGGGCTGCACAGGTGTTCCTTCAGCTAGATGTTCCCCTTAGATGTTCCTTGTGCATGCCGTCTCTCTCCTCCTTTATAGTCCTCCTCCGCCAATCCTAACTCGGCTGCCCACACGCCGAGTACGCTGCTCTCCTCCAATCAGGAGCAAGTCCTACAGTTTATTAGTTGAACTGGAGGCAGCTGTGCGGAAGCTGTTTACTTCTCTCCCAGCGCCATATTGTGGGAGAGCAGATGCATAGAATAAGTCTTAATTCCAGTAACTCAGTCCAGTCCGGATTGCTCCCCACAGATCCCCCTTTCTTTTTATTTTTTGGCGTTGATACGCGCCTGTCTTCGGTGTCCCGCGGCACACACTCTGCTCTACTTGCTAGAGTTGCCACAGGCTCTTACAAGTCCTATCAATCAGGCAAACCGAATCCGGGTCCTCTCTTCACCATGTTGTGAGGAGGTTTTTAGGCGCTGATGCGTGCCTGTGTTCGGTGCCCTGCAGCGCATGCTCTGCTCTGCCTGCAGGGGCTTAGAAGCCCTAACAATCAGGCAAACCGAATCCAAGCCTTCTCATTGCCGTATTGTTGTATTGTGGGGAGGCCTTACTGATGTTAATTCGTGCCTGTCTTCGGTGACCTGCGGCGCATAAGCTGCTAGCCGCTGCAGGTGCTCATCGCCTCACTTAATCGGGCAGACCGAATCCAAGCTCTCACATTGCAGTGTTGTAGGGAGGCCTTTCTATTTCTCTATTTCTCTATCTCCGGGCATTCCTATTTCTCCCATTTTACTTCTATCTTCCAGCATTCCTATTTCTCTCACTTTACTTCTAAACTTCTGTTTCTCTTATCCCCGCAGCTTCCCGGTGCCTCGCCCTGCCGGCAGGCTCCGCCCCGAGGCTATTTCTCCGCGGCTTTCCGGCTGAGCCGCTTCAGCCCGCTTTGCGCGCGCACACTCCGCAGTCTCGCACTTAACCCTTTCGCGTCTGAACCACGGCCTCGCGCCAGCCCCGTTCCCTATCTATTCACGCCCTGTGCTCTCTCTGCACGCGGTGGCTTCCGCGAGTCACACAGCGTAGCTTACGTGTCCGCCACTAGCATTCAATCTAAGTTCCCCGGGCTAGCCTGACGAATTCAACCCAGCTCACGTCTCCGCCCCATGGTTTGGCTTCCCGTCCTTTGCTCCCAGGGCTAATCAGACGGATCCCAATCTGGCTTACGTTTCAGCTTCTGGTTTCAACTTTTCGCCCCCTATTCCCGGGCTAACTTGAGAATCCCAAAGTGGCTTTCGTTTCAGCCTCGGCCTGCCCCCCGCGGCTTCAATTTCCCTAACATTTTTCTCTACCCGGTATGTTTCCCCAAGCTTTCCTCCAACGATATTCCTCCCTCATTTCTCCTGGCCTCTCCCCACAGTCCGTGTCCGAGTCTGTTTGTTCTAGCTTTCACTTTCGCTTTCGACCTTAGAGATTTCTCCCAGCTTCCCCCCGTAGTCCGTATCTGAGTCTATGCCTAGGCTTTCAATAGCTTCTTCCGGCACCCTTTTTCGTCCGGCTTTTCCCTAGGCTGTTTGCTAGTCTCTCTCTCCGATATTTTCCCAGTTCTTCCCGTTTCTTCCCTCCTAAGTTTCCTATCCGTCCTAGGTTTCCTATCCGAGTCAGGTTTCCTATCCGAGTCACGGCACCATTATGTCGCTCCCCCTCTTCGTGGAGGAATGACACAGGACCCTGCGCTGTTCTTTCGTCTGCTCGGCCCTCCCCGGGTTTGCTGCTGGTTCTTCCCGGGTTGGCTACTGTCCCTCCCACCTCTGTGGAAGGGCAGTTCCCCCTGGCCACATTCCCCACTTCCGCAGGGGAGCGGCACACCGCCGGCCGGCTTTCTCGGGGGCTGCACAGGTGTTCCTTCAGCTAGATGTTCCCCTTAGATGTTCCTTGTGCATGCCGTCTCTCTCCTCCTTTATAGTCCTCCTCCGCCAATCCTAACTCGGCTGCCCACACGCCGAGTACGCTGCTCTCCTCCAATCAGGAGCAAGTCCTACAGTTTATTAGTTGAACTGGAGGCAGCTGTGCGGAAGCTGTTTACTTCTCTCCCAGCGCCATATTGTGGGAGAGCAGATGCATAGAATAAGTCTTAATTCCAGTAACTCAGTCCAGTCCGGATTGCTCCCCACAGAGTTGTGCTGGGAGGGTACTGGTTCTGCGGCTGTCTGGCCTGCGTGGCAAGAGGAGCAGGAGGCAGAGCAGGGGTAATGGCTGTGCAGACCTGGAGGGGCACGCCCAGGAGAGACAGTGGTCTCAGATGCTCTCGGTCCAGCCAGAGCTGCCCCTGATGAGGACACACTGCTTGGCTTCCCCCATACCAGAAAGGAGGGAGCACATGTTGACCAGAGGACTTGGGGAAACCACGCCCGTTCTCATGCCGCCTGTGCAGGTAGGCGGTTGGCTGTGGCTGTGAAAAGCTGCCTTTGACTTGCACTGGTCATCTTGCAAGGCACAGCTAAAATCCCAGGATGCCAAGTGCAGAAGGACCGGAAGACAACAGGGAATGCCCTCCATACAGGGCAAGTGTCGCATTAGGTGCATTTCACCACCAACCAGCAGCAGCAGCAACAGGACAAAAGCAAACAGGAGGATTCTGGGTAGACCGGCCCGAGACGCCAGGACCCAAAGAAGGACTTGCAGAAAAGTCAGCGTCGCCTTCACCCGGGGGCAGGAGCCAGCGGTCAGAAGTGAATGGGAACAGTCTCTAGGCCCCGGCACAGCCCCGGTCTCTGCTGCAGGGCCAGCAAGGGGAAACCTGGCAAGACGCAACTCCAAGGCAGCCGCCATTTTGCTCCTGTCCAACCCTCAGGAAAGTGTATCCCTTCTTGCGCTCTGAGGGCACAGGTCGAATGGGGAGGCTGGAATGAGAGATGAGCAGTGTCTCCATGTCCCCTCCCACCGTGTGTGAGTAGAAGCCACGCCCCCCGCCCCGCCCCTGAGCCCCTTGTCAGGATGGAGTACTCCTGCCTCACTCTGCAAGGAGGGGTCAGTGAGGACAGGGGGCAGTCTGGCTCCCACCTGCTGGATGGCAGTGAGAACCCTCCCCGGTGCGGGCGTCTGAAGCTGAGCGAGGACCTGGGCCTCCTGCCCCTGGTGGTGACAGCTGAAGGTGCAGATTTGAAGAGAAGTCCCTTGTCATGCCAAGAGCTGGGAATGTCTCGATTTGAGTGAGAGAAGACAGCGAGTGACAGTCGCCGAGATAAAGGGAGTGGTGCTCTAGGACTGGGAACCAGGCTCAGAGCCGCAGGTGAGAGCGAGTTGCAGCCAAGACAGGGATGTAACGGAGTCTCGTTGCTCGGACGCGGCAGCCTGGGGAGGTCAGAGGGGAGGCTGAACTAGACAGCGAAACAACAGAAGGGACCTAGCTGAAAACAGAAAATAAACTGGGGGACCAGAGGAAAAGAAGCGTGTCTCGGGACCTGTGGGACCATGGCGAGCCATCTGTATTCAAGCTGGCAGTACCAAAAGCAGGAAAGTGCAGCTGAGAAGCTACAGTCGCATGTTGCTTAGCAACAGAGGTGTGTTCTGAGAAATGGATCATCAGCCGATCTCATCCCCTGTTCATCAGAGAGTTCGCTTACAAGGCTGCAGTGGCTGTGGTGTCACTCCTGGCTATGACATCATCTCCTGGGACCATGGGCAAAACGTGGACTGTAGGCGACTAAAGCATTGTTATTCGGTGTGTGCCTGCATTCACAGACATAACGGTTGGGAATTTCCCATGTAACATAAAAGCACACACTTACAGGTTCAAGAAGCTGGGTGATCCCGAATGGGAGGAGCCCCAGGAAATCCGCACCAAGACGTGTCGTCATCGAGCTGTGAAAACCAAAGCGAAGAAAAGTGTTGCATGAAATAAGGGAGAAGTGGTTCCTTACGTGTGGGGCAGACACGTTTGAATGACAGTCAGCTTCTCATCAGAAAGAAAAAACTGATAAAAGTCCTACTGGATTGAAAAATAGAGCAGCAGTTCATGCAAAACAATTCCATTTGAGCAGAAGGAAGGACAGTCTTTTAAAAACTGGATGTCGACCTAAATATGTGTATTTATTTACTTTTTAAAAATTTATTTTTGCTTATTTGAAAGGCAGAGTTGCAGAGAGAGGGAGATAGAGAGAGACAGAGAGATCTTCCATCTGTTGGTTCACTCCCCAATTAATCCCAACGACTAGGACTGGACCAGACCGAAGCCAGGAGCCAGGAGCTACTTCCAGGTCTCCCACGTGGGTGCAGTGACCCCAGCACTTGGGCCGTCTTCCACTGCTTCCCCAGGGCATTAGCGGGAGCTAATCAGAAGTGGAGCTGCCGCTCTTAAACCAGTGCCCGTATGGGATGCCGGTGCTGCAGGCGGCAGCTTAGCCGGCTACACCACAGTGTTGGCCACAAGTATGTGGACTGCACACAGAAGTGGTGGACCTCAGTCATGGGCTTAGATAGAAGTGTACAGCTGTAAGGTTGTAGAGGAAACACAGGCTCCAGGCTTGATGATGAGTTCTCGCCGTGACCCCAGAAGCATAACCCGCAAGACTGAAATGTCACAGATGGGAGTTCATGAACGCTCACGATGTCTGATCTGTGCAAGACCCTGGGACCCGGATGAAAGTGTGCAGTCCAGCTGGAGGGAGAGATGTGCAGACCACACGGCGGGAAGTCTCGTGCCTGAAAATACTGAGAACACGCAAAACCCAAAAGAAAAAAAACAGTCCAAGCAGTCTGTCCAGACGAGGGTCTAAAGAGACAATTATTTCGGTTACCATGGACGGGAAACCAGCTCCTGACCGGATGCTGTGTGTCCCTGGCTGTCAGGGGGGCTCACAGCTCCCGATCAGAACCACCGAGATCAAAACGGGCAGCACCAGGCACTGGCTGTGATGCAGCGACCCAGCACTCTCCTGCGGATGCCGCCGGTGGCCCCGAAGCTAGGCCCGGCGCTGGGAACGTGGTTGGGCGGCTTTAAGCTTCTGGATGCGCACACTTCCCATCATGCACCAGGCTGCTTACGCCAGAAAAGTGGAAACGTCTGTCCACACGGAACCTGCACACAGATGTTCACGCAGTGTCGCTGTGACAGCCCCGGGGGGACAGCCGGAACGTCTCTGTGTAGGTGACAGCTGAGCCAACAGGTGTGTCTGCACCACAGGGTGCTGCCCGCCACGGCTCGGCTCGGGGTCACCGCTGGCGCCTGCAGCGGCTGAGACGACCCCAGGCCCTCGTCCTCAGCGGGAAGCAGGCGCAGTCTCAGCACGCACAGACTCCCAATCTCATGAGCTTGATCTCTTCCAGATGACAACGTGATGAACTCAGGAACTGGTGGGTATTGGCTGCGGGGTGGGTGGGGTCGGAGGAGCTGGAGGGAGGTCTTTGTACCAGTTTCACTTATTTTATTGATGAGAGATTGTTCCCGCCAGCTGGTTCACTCCCAGGGTCTGGGGGAAGGTTCCTGAGGCCCCACTGGGCGCGCTCTGCAACACCCTGCATGTATGCAGTTATTTAAAAAACTGCTGTTTCCCCAATCCTGGGGGTTTTGTGAGAATCAAATGAGATAATAATTTGAAAAGATTTAGGAACGTGTCCAAAACCCACTCCACATTTATGTTAAAAATGGGAAAACATTCCCTCAGAAAATGAGCTCTGTGACCTCTGCTTCGGGTTTCAGAATAGTTCATGTGCACGTTGGTTTTTTTTTCTCTTGGGGAGGGGTGGAAGCAGTGGTGGGGGTGGGGGTGGTGGCTGTTCTTGAGCAAGGCTCCCCCAGCAAGCCCCTCGGAAGCACCTGCTGTGTGTCAGGCTCTGTTCTAGATGCCAGGATACAGCAGAGAACAGCACACACGGGTCTTTAAAAGATGCATCCTATTTATTTGAAAGGCAGAGCCACAGAGAGAGAGGGAGAAACAGAGATCTTCCATCCACTGGCTCACTGAGCAAATGCCGGCAGCAGCTGCGGCTGGGTCAGGCCAAAGCCAGGAGCTGCAGCTCCCTCTGGTCTCCCACGTGGGTGCAGGGGCCAAGCACTGGGCCGTCTGCTGCCCTCCCAGGAGCATTAGCAGGGAGCGGGATCGGAAGCCCAGCAGCTGGGACTTGAGCCGGTGCTCAACCCGCCGCACGCCCCCGGCGCCCACGGGGGATTCCCATCTCAGCAGATGCTGGGCTGGTGATGAGTGACCCTGGACGGTCGAAGATGCAGACGTCGTGTCCCAGGAGGATGGCCCAGCAGCGAGTTCCCTGTGGGGAGCTCTGGCACTTGGTGATGTCACAGGACTAAGATTTGGGTGAGAGGGGCTCCCCTGGGGCGTCCTTGGGCGTTGCTCCAGGGTGTGTTCCTTGCTTCAGATGGTGGCCGCCGAGGGGGAGTGTGAAGGCGGATGTGGGTTCAGCTCAGGTCCTTCTGCCTCCCAAAGGACCGGAAAGGCCAAAGGAGACAGCACAGGCCCTGCCGTGGGGCTGGGGGAGATGAGGGGTCCTACGTGAGGATCTGCGCCTGTCGTAGGGCACGGATGAGATCCGCGCCTGTCGTAGGGCACGGATGAGGGCTGCGGCTGTTTGGGAGGTGTCGGTGTCGACGATGCACTTCTCCTTCTTAGGCTGTTCGGTCTGAAACGGCAGTGGAGGTGCGGAAGAGCCGGGCCTGGCCTCTGGAGCCGGAGCTCAGACTCAGGTGCTGCACCCAAGCCCCGCTCCAGTCTGCACCGCCTCCCGGTGTAGGCAGCAGAGGCTGCAGGGCTGCGGCGTGTGGCGTCTGCCACTGGGGGAGCTGTCGCCGAGCTGCAGCCCACTGAATAGCCGTGGCCGGGGCTGTGGGCAGCCCAGGGAGGGCTGGGCTCGCTGCCCCAGCTCCTGCTGCTGCTGCAAGGGAGCCTGCTTTTAAAAAATTATTATTTTTTAAATTTGTATTATTTTATTATATTTTAAAGGCAGAGAGAGGTAGATGAGGCAGAGGTGGAGACAGGAGAGATCTTTCACGCGCTGTTCACACCCTCCATGCCTGCAGTGGCCAGGGCTGAGTGAGGTGAAGCCAGGACCTAGGAACTCCGTCTGGCTCTCCCGCCGTGGCGGCAGGGACCCATGCTTGCTGCCTCTGACGGGAAATCAGCAGGAAGCTGGGTGGGACGCAGCGGAGCTGGGGCTTGGATCAGGCTGTCTGATGTGTGATGTGGGCGTCCGAGAGTTGGCACATGTGGGGATAAAGTCCAACTCGGGCAGTGTTACCCCGGACACTTCTTGTTTATGGTGTGCTTTGTGGGTTTTTAAAAAATGTTTATTTATTTATTTATTTGAAAGTCAGAATTACACAGAGAGAGGAGAGGCAGAGAGAGAGAGAGAGAGAGAGAGAGAGAGAGAGAGGTCTTCCATCTGATGGTTCACTTCCCAGTTGGCAGCAGTGGCTGGAGCTGAGCTGATCCGAAGCCAGGAGCCAGGAGCTTCTGGGTCTCCCACGTGGGTGCAGGGGCCCAAGGACTTGGGCCATCTTCCACTGCTTTCCCAGGCCACAGCAGAGAGCTGAATGGGAAGTGGAGCAGCTGGGACTCGAACTGGCGCCCATGTGGGATGCTTCAGTCCAGGGTGTTAAACCACTGCACTACAGCGCCGGCCCCAGATTTGTGGGTTCTATGTGTTGACGTGGCTGAGCTAAGTGTCCCCAGTTACTTAACAGAGGTGTTTATAAACACACTGAACATCTGCAATCGATTTTCCATGAGGGAGAGTCCCCGTGCTAGCTCACGTGGTCCCTCCAGCCAGCACGAGGCCCGGGGACAGAGCCAGGGTCTCCCAGGCCAGAGTCCTGCTGGGAAACCCAGGACAGCAGCAGCAGCGCCCGCCGGACTTTCCTGTTGGCGTGGCAGCGCGACTTGGGGCTGTTAGCCCACGGTGGCATGGGCGTATACTCTACAACAGAGCTTTCACTCCGTACACAGTGGTGACGTGCGTAAGTCGCCTGTGCGTGTGTGAATATAACTTGGATATCACATGTAATACAACCTGCACATCGTCCGCTGTGATGCACGCTCCCTGCGGTGGATGTTCGCGTATATTATGCCCGTATATTACACGCATCTGTATGTGTCCCCACACACTGACACTGGAGGATAACGTGCCCGTAATCCTGTGTATTCTCAGTAGAGAGGGGTATGGTCCACACTGTCTCACGTACCTAGGTCTTTGATCACGAGAACCGCACCTGACACCCGCCAGGAGGGGCTGTGTGAGACCCCAGCGCTGGGGCCAGGGGAGGTGAGGGTGGTTGGCGCCCCCGTGAGTGTGCCGGCGAGCGGGGCGGGTAGGGTCCAAGGGCAGCACCGGTTTTCTCTCCCTCTCCTGAGCTGTGGCACGTTCTGGTCCTCTCCTTGCTGATCGTCCCGTGGTGCCAGGTTTCACTCGTGCTGGCCGCCCCGACTGTGTCACAGGAAGAGGGCCAGGTCGACAGCCAGCCCTGAGTGTGGGACCCGAGTGGTTCTGTGCTGGCCCATGAGCAGGCCAGCCACCAGAGATGCCCGCTGAAGTCGATGGATTGAACGTAAATGAAAGGGAGCTTTCAGTCCTCAGCGGCACCAGCCACATTTAAAGTGCTCGATGGCCACAGTGGCTGGTGGCCAGTGCATCGGATGGCATTGTTCTAGAAGTTTCCAGTGCCCAGCTGTTGTCATCCCCTGGCTTCTGGGACTTTCTAGCTGGGGCCCCACACTTGGAGGAGGGGCAGGTGAGGCTGAGTCTGAAGGTCCCTGCCCGAGGTTCTGACGTGCGGAAGGTGTGGGCCCGAGGAGGTGGCTGTGTGCTGCCCCCGTGACCTGGGGTGACTGCCCGCAGCGACAGAGCCGGGAGCCCACGTGGGGCTGGGCACGGCTTGGGGCGCGCTCTCTTCTCTGCCTTTGCTTATGTACAGAGGGGCAGGAAGCCCCGGGGTGGGCTCACTGCCCAGCTGGTGCACGCAGCATCTGCTCCCGGAAGCCAGTGGCTGGTGTGTGTGCACGCAGGCATGTGGTTCAGCTGGGGCCTCCAAACGCTTGTTTGACTCTGTTTTCATCTCATTTGCCACTTAAAGAACTCCCATGTGATTTATTTTCAGCAACTTTTAGATGATGATAAACTGACCTATACCTTTTGGTATGGATCCAATAAAGGCCATACATATTTTATTAGCAGAAAGGCAGCTGGAAAAGAGGACATTTGGAGTAAAAATTGGGAGAAAAGACAACAGGAGAGTGGAGCACGAAGCCGTCTCCTGGGAATAAAGTTCCGTAAGGACAGAGAGTTAAGGTCTCTTAGAGTCATCTTCGTGGCAGCTGTTTGTTTCTTCTAGGTTTTATTTCTTTGTTTTTTTTTTTTTTGAGAGGCAGACAGGAGGGAACAGAGAGAGAAAGTCCATCAGCATATTCACTCCTTAAATGCCCACAGTGGCCAGGGCTGGGCTGAGCTAGAGCCAGGAGCCAGGAACTTGATCCAGGTCTCCCATAGGGTGGCAGGAACCCAACTAATTGAGCCACCGCTGCTGTGTCCCGGGTCTGCGTTAGCAGGAAGCCGCAGTCAGGAGCCGGAGCCGGAAAGCAAGCCCAGGCCCTCTGACGCAGGACGAGGGCATCTTAGTCACCTGGCGCGATGGGCGTGCCTGTTTGTGCCTTTGTGGATCACTCCTGCACGCCCAGCAGCCGTGGAGATCTGGAAAGAATGGCGCCTCTGAGTGGCCAGAGTAGCCCGGACATGGAGGTGGGTGGAGTGGCCCGGCCTGAAGCCCTGTCCTTTGTGTCCATGAAGAGCACTGGCCGAGGCTCGGGGGGCCCGAAGCCTCCAGCCCGCTTGGACGGGGAGCTGAGGGACACAGCGGCCTCTGCACTTTACTTGGACACTTCCGTGTCCAGACGTGGTGGAGAAGGAAGCACGTTAGGGGCATTGGACACACACGCACACACACACACCGACACATACATCACACACGTGCACAGTCACACAGAGACATTGTCATGTGCACACACACACATTGGCAGTCACACAGTATCATACATACACAGTCCTGCACACACTGTCACACACAATCACACGCCCGTGTACTCACATACTGTCACAGGTACACGCACACCCTCACGCACGCAATCACACATACACTCACACACACACACACTCACACACACACACACACCCCTGCAAGTTGACAGGGACAGATTCTGTTCTGAGAAATGCACCATTAAATGATTTCATCACAATGTGACCATCACAGAGACACTGGCTGCGGTGTCACCCGGTGGGGTAGTCTGTGGGACCACTGTTGTCTGTGTGATTTGTCATTGATCAGAAGGTTGTTATGTGCACCTGACTGGCTGTCACGTATTTGGAATGCAAGTTCTATATGTAATAGGAATCATTATTATGTAACCAATATGCTTAATATGATAATTAAACTATCACAAATCATGCTACATCAACATGTAATATAAAATATATAAAGTATAAATATAAGTATATTTTATATATTATATATAGATGCGTTATATAATCAAAATATAAAATGTGTGAGCTTAGCTATAAAGCGTATTTTGTGTACGTATGCACACATTCACTCTGGAACATGTAAATGAACATTTCACAGTCTTCCCAGGTTATGAATAGCCATGGCCCCTGGGCTATGTTTGCAAATAAAGCTTTATGGGAGTGTGCGGGGGCCAGGCAGGGCGGGCTCATGTTGTGCCCAGAGCCCGGGGCCGACCTTGTCCGGACACAGGACCTGTTGCTTGTCAGTACCTGCTCAAGCCAGTGCTGTGCTGACTGCTGGGGTCCCAGGACCTCCCAGCAGCTCCCGACACTGCCTGCAAAGCTGCCGGGGCGGCGCGGGTGGCGTGGGGCATGGGCCTTGCATTCGGAGTCACATGAGCCCACACACTGCGGGTGGCTGGGCCCAGACAGTCCTGGTCGTCCTGGGTGTGGCTGGGGAGACCCACGTGCGACCCTGCCACGGCTTCTGAGTTCCACGTGGCCACCCAGGGAGGCCTTAGCCAGCAGTGGGCCGATTCTCAGCAGACCCAGGGCCTCCGTGCAGTTCCGTGGTCCAGGACCTGGAAGCCGTGGGAAGGGAGAAGGGAGTGAGGTGCACGGACACACAGCGCCGGGCAGTCCACCTTCCGCCGTGTTCCGCCAGCTTGCTTCTGAAAGCCAGCGGCTGTAAAAGGAGGCCGTTGCCGGCAGGATGCGTTATGTAGGGTCCCGCTCCTCCTCTCCCTCCTTTCTTCCCACAGTTCTCAAACCAGATTGGGCAGTCAGGACCAGGCACGAGGCAGGTGCAGAGGCCAGTCTGGGCCTGGGGGACGCAGAGACCTGTGCTGGCCTCGCCCGGTTCCTATCCCCCACCCTCTTCCTCTGGTGTCGGCCCCCGGCCGCGCAGTGGACACGGTGGGTGGGCTCTGAGCAGCGTGAGGTTCTCAGTCATGACTTTGCCTCCTGCAGACCCCAGCCAGGAACAAACCAGGCCCCCCTTTGTCAGTGCTTCTTCACTCCTCCCCAAGAGATCCATGTGTGCTGCAGGAAAATCAAACAATAAACTCAACAAAAAGATGAAAGAAACTGCCCACAATTCTAGACACCTCCTCCCCTAGAGAGCCCACTGTTAGCATCTTAAGGTTTTCCTTCTGTACGTATCGACATGCAAATACGCCTGCAGTTTTTATAGAACATAGACTTCTGCAGTATGTTTCTCTCACCTGGAAAGCATTTTGTTTTCCATCTAATTTTCTTCTAATTCAAATGAACTTTCTAACCTGAGCCGTGGGAAGCAGGAGGAGTAATCCTGGCTGTCTGCGCTTGGTTGCTGGTTGAAACTCTCAGAGCTGTAGCTTCTTAGGGAAGCACGCAGTCCACACAGTACCTGGAGACACCTCATTAATGCCAGGATTTCCGGGGGTTCAGCATGAAACAGAACCAGGGTGCTGAGTCTTCAGAGGCTGCGTGTGTGACGTGTCCATATCAGAAACAACACTTTCCAGCTGGCGCCTGTGGTGCCGCCACTCCAGGTTCTAGTCCCGGTCGGGGCGCCGGATTCTGTCCCGGTTGCCCCTCTTCCAGGCCAGCTCTCTGCTGTGGCCAGGGAGTGCAGTGGAGGATGGCCCAAGTGCTTGGGCCCTGCACCCCATGGGAGACCAGGAGGAAGTACCTGGCTCATGGCTTCAGATCGGTGCAGCATGCCGGCCGTAGTGGCCATTTTGGGGGGTGAACCAACAAAAGGAAGACCTTTCTCTCTGTCTCTCTCTCTGTCTAACTCTGCCTGTCAAAACAAAAACAAAAACAAAAACAAACAAAAAACTTTCTGAGGTGAACCAAGAGTCATGAGCTTAGCTCATGGGAACAAAAGGCAGTTGAATTGTGGCAAAATCTTCATTTAAATCTGGCTGGCCCCTAGGGGTTGATGTTTGGGGGCGGGGGTGCAGGCATCAGTGCCTCATGGTCACTTTGGGCTGAATGCGTGTGTCTCCCTAATTCCTGTGTCACGTGTCCAGTAGGCGATGGTGGGGTCCTTGGGCAGGGCTGGGTCATGAGGGTGGATTAGTATCCTTAGAAGAGACCCAGAGTACCTCTCTCACCTCTCTCTCTGCCCCCCACCCCCCACTCTCCCTCCTGTGTGAGAACACAGCAAACTGGGAGGAGAGCTCTCACCAGCACCAGAGCTGTCGCCCTGGCCTCAGATTGCAGCCTGCAGAGCTGTGAGGCGTAAGGGTTGGCTGTGTCAGCCCCTCACGTCTGCACAGCCCGAACTAGTGGAGACGGTGGGGGTCAGAGGTCGGGCAGCAGGGGAAGGACCTGTGTGCATCTGGGCCTCAGGCTCATGCTGTGTCCGTGGGAGCTGTGCAGTACTGCAGTGTGGGACTTTTCAGACCATCCCTCAGGCCCCATTGATTGCTGGAAGGGTTCAGAAGACATGTCCAACTCAGCAGTGACAGCTCATTCCAGGAAAGGCACATGGGTACATGGATAGAATCCGCCAGGGACAGGGTCCTCCCAGAAGCTTGTGAAAGGCCGAACCTTTGACAACCAAGGCCTTTGTCACACGGTTCCCTGTTTCCACTGGTTACTTCTTCTTCCACCATGGACTGAACTTTGCCTGTGCTACATGGGCGGCTGACTCGAAGTTTGTTCCAGGCTGCGACACAGAGGAGTGTCTTTCCAGGGATTCCTGTCTGCCCATTGGCTTCTCGTATCCTGCTCTGGAATCTAATTAAGAAACTAAGGAGGGTTTGTGTCCTTCCTTATTTATGGGGGGGCCTTTTGGTGCAGCTTGCAATGCTGGTGTCCCATCTAGGGGTCCAGTTGGAGTCCCCGCTGCTCCGCATCTAATCCAGCTCCCTGCTAATACAGCTGGGAGGCAGCAGATGATGCGGGTCCCAGTATGTGGGCTTCTGCCATCCATGGGGGAGACCAGGATGGAGTCCAGGCTCCTGGCCTCCGCCTGGCCTAGACCTGGCCGTTGGAGCCATTTGGGGAGTGAACCAGTGGATGGAAGAGCTCCCTCTCGGTCATTCTGCCTTTCAAGTAAATAAATATTAAAAAGGTAAAGTATGTATATGTGGCAGAAGATGGCGATGCTCCTTCCAATGTGCTGATAGTCAAAGAATTTTTTTTTTTAAACATGCCAGTCAATGCTAGTTATGTCTCGGTGTTCTGGGAAACCCTGGAGTAAGAAAAACAGCCAGCAAAGGCAGAGGGTGCCAGAAGACCGAGAAAACCCGACGAATCCAGGCTTGCCGGATATGCAAGGTGCTGGGGACGTACAGACTTCGAAGCATGGTCAAGGGCAGCAGGAAGACCTGGGGTGCCCTGCAGCCTCCGGCTATAGGAAGGCACTTGTGTGCTGCCTCAGACAAAAGGGGCCTCTGCCAGCCGCTGCAGGCTTGGTTTCCATCAAGGAACAAGGAGGCATCAGGCACATTGCACGTCAAACACGCCTGCACACGGCCCTGCACAGACCCTCCTCACTGTTCTATCGGTTAGTCCCTGCACCTGCACCAGGGTCAGGAGGTGGTCAAGATGGTGTAGCCCACGCCACGGCCTCCCTGTGCTGGGAGCGTGAGCGAAGGGAAAGGCAGCCGGGCCGTATCTCGGGGAACCTCACAGTGCTGGCACCGTGTAGACCCCTCAGGCACTCGAATGGTTTCACAAGGAGGCCGACAACACGGTGCAGCAGCAGTGTCGGGGCTCAGAGAAGGTGGGTTGGTTTTCCTCAGGGTGTTCTTACTCACTCACATTGAGTTCTTCAGAGGTTCCAATTATCACCAGCGTTCCAAGCGTAGAACTGATGACTGTCGCAGATCCCTTCCCCAGGTAGCTGGAAGTTAGGCTTGACAAAAACTCAGAATGAACAGAACACAAACACCCACCATTCACTCAGTGCCACACCTCTCTCACCCCCCCACAGCACACATACCACATACGTGCTCATATTATCACACAGCCACATACATACACATCACACGTACTCACGTGACACACAAACCCACAAACTACACACCTCACACACCCCCCCACACCCCACCACACACCGCACATCACACACACCTCACACACACCCCACTCACACATCATACACACCTCACATAGACCCCACTCACACATCACACACACCTCACACACCCCACTCACACATCACACACACCTCACACACCCCACTCACATCACGCACACCTCACACACCCCACTCACACATCATACACACCTCACACACCCCACTCACATCACACACATCTCACATAGACCCCACTCACACGTCACACACACCTCACATACACCCCACTCACATATCATACACACCTTACATAGACCCCACTCACATCACACACACTTCACATAGACCCCACTCACACATCACACACGCCTCACATACACCCCACTCACACATCATACACACCTTACATAGACCCCACTCACATCACACACACCTCATATACACCCCACTCACACATCACACAGCCTCACATACACCCCACTCACACATCATACACACCTTACATAGACCCCACTCACATCACACACATCACATATATGCTCACATATATCACATATATGCGGTGTGCACGCAAACAGACCACACATCACCTACCAAACCACATACTACACACCTCACTTATGCCCCTTTTACACATCATATCCACACAGAACACACCTCACATATACCCCATTCACATGTCACACCCACACATCCACACGCATATCACACATAGCTCACATACCCCCACACACAACACACACCACACACACATATCTCACACACCTCACATATGCCCCACTCACACATCATACCACACACATCCCACAGACCCAAACACACATCACACCACACACATTTCACACACACCTCACAAACACCCCATTCACAAACACCACACACATCCCACACACCTCACACACATATCACATAGATATCACACACCTCACATATGCCACACTCACACATCACACATCCACATCCATGCACATATCACACACACCTCACATACACCCCACTCACACAACACACACCACACACATCCCACACACCTCACACACATATCACATAGATATCACACACCTCACATATGCCCCACTCACACATCACACATCACACACACCTCACATACACCCCACTCACACACAACACACACCACACACATCCACACACATATCACATACACCTCACATATGCCCCACTCACATCACACACAACACACATCCACACACATATCACACACACCTCACATACACCCCACTCACACAACACACACCACACACACATATCCCACACACCTCACACACATATCACACAGATATCACACACACCTCACATACGCCCCACTCACACATCACACACACCACACACCCCTTCCTAAGCCGCACACATGGGCCTGCGGCGTCAGCACCCAATGTCAGACTTTTCTGAAAGCATCCAAGGGGCCAGAGGCACGCGGACACAGGATTGATGGGAGGAGCTGTCACAGGACACTGGGGCGTCCTCGCGGGGAGCAGCTGACAAAGCCCGGTGCTGTGCAGAGAGAGACTCCGACCCCGGGAGTCGCTCCGGGGATATCACGCGCCTGCCTACAAGCACTGCTGGCCAGCTGTCACGGCGCACTGCTAGAAACGGCAAAGCGGGGACATTGGGAAACCTCTGCCCCAGGAGGCCGGGCCGCCCTGCCGCACAGCCCCGCCTGGGACGCGGGCCGACCAGGTCCTCCAGGTGCGAGCCCCGTGTCCTCCTGATGGCGGGGAGGTGCCTGTGGTCACGGGAGCCCTGCGCAGCCTTCGCAGGGCCCGTGGGAGCTGGGCGGGCCCGGCCGCTCCCCACTCTGGGGCTGTTCCGGGTGGGCTGCAGGGCCCCCGGCGCTCGCCTGCACAGTGGCAGCCCACGTTTTCATCGGTTGCTTTCCCTCTCCTTTTAATTTCCGTTAGACTTCCGCAGCCGGGCTGGAGGCACGGTCTCAGCCCCAGGCTGGCGCCTGGCTGGGGACCCTTGCGCCCTTGCGCAATGTCCCCGCAGGCTTGCCGTACTCAGCGGGGAAGCCCCGCCCACTCGCCTTCCCAGCGGCCCCTGGGGAGGCGGGGCAGCCTCGTGCCCGCCCACTCCGCGGCCGCCATGTTCCCGGCGGGGGCCTGGGCCTGTGTAAGTGACGCCCCCAGCCTGCGCTCTTCGAAGCGAGGTTTCCCCCTGGAGGGCTTTGTGGTGACTCCTGGGGGTGAGTGGTTAGCAGGCTGAACATGTGACCAAATGGCCTCTGGTGAGTACCTGAAGTGGACACTGTTAATGCCATATACACTTAATTTTTAAATTTTTTTATTAATTTTCATTTATTTGAAAGGCAGAAAGCACTTGCATTTGCTGATTCACTCCCCAAATGCCTGCGACAGCCGTGAGCCCGAAACTGCGTCTGGTTCTCTCTCGTGGGTGGCAGGGACCCGGGGGCTTGTGCCCTGCCCTGCTGCCTCCTGGGACGGGACCAAGCCGGGACTCGAACCCGGGCACTCCAGTGTGCGACGCAGGTGCCCCAGGAGCGGCTTAGCAGTCGGACCGCGTGTCCGTCCCCGGCACCGTGTTTGTGGTTTGCTTTTGGGTAGGTAGCAGTCAGATAAATTAGAAATTACAACTGTTTAGTAACACTAATTCTGTTTATAGCAAAAGCCAGCAGCTAGTCTAGCTTGAAAGTAGTCACTTTGCTTAATAACGGGACACGTTCTCAAAAGGATTTTTGGCTCTGGAAACCTGATTTCGCGACGTTAGGGCTGGAGTGTTCTGCATTGCGTGATGGTGCCTTCACACCCTTCCGAACGTGGGTATAGACAGGATACACATTCAATCATTCTTTTCTGTCCAGAAAAGGAAAATTTTGAGATTAGAAAGGGATGCTGCAACATAAATAAAACATTTATATATTGGCTGACAATTTAGTTTTGTGATATTAGTGGGCTTATAAAATCATTCTTTTCTTTCTTTTTTTTTTTTTTTTTTTGACAGGCAGAGTGGACAGTGAGAGAGAGAGAGAAAGGTCTTCCTTTGCCGTTGGTTCACCCTCCAATGGCCGCTGCGGCCGGCGCACTGCGCTGATCCAAAGCCAGGAGCCAGGTGCTTCTCCTGGTCTCCCATGGGGTGCAGGGCCCAAGCACCTGGGCCATCCTCCACTGCACTCCCGGGCCACAGCAGAGAGCTGGCCTGGAAGAGGGGCAACCGGGACAGAATCCGGCGCCCCGACTGGGACTAGAACCCCGTGTGCCGGCGCTGCAAGGCGGAGGATTAGCCTAGTGAGCCGCGGCGCTGGCCCAAAATCATTATTTTCAAAAACTGTTTTCAAAGAAATACGTATTTGTTTTAAAACAACTAAAATCTATGGGCATAAGAGCAAAAAAAAAATTTAAGATTCTTTATGTTGGGACTGGCGCTGTGGCGTAGCAGGTAAAGCTGCCGCCTGCAGTGCCAGCATCCCATATGGGCACCGGTTCAAGTCCCAGCTGCTCCACTTCTGATCCAGCTCTCTGCTGTGGCCTGGGAAAGCAGTGGAAGATGCCCAAGTGCTTGGGTCCCTGCACCCACGTGGGAGACCCAGAAGAAGCTCCTGGCTCCTGGCTTCAGATGGGTGCAGCTCTGGCCATTGCGGCCAGTTGGGGAGTGAACCAGAAGATGGAAGACTCTCTCTCTCTCTCTACCTCTTCTCTCTGTGTAACTCTGACTTTCAATAAATACATCGTTAAAAAATATATATATAAAAGATTCTTTATATTAATTATCTGACAGTAGATGACACAAGAATAATTGGTCTTGGTAGTTGTTGGCAGCCACCTCTGAGCTTCTAACTCTGTCTACTTCTGGGACCATGGTGCTGGTATTTTTCTGAAAAATGAAGTTCTTCAATATTGTTCTGCGCTATTTTTCATAAAATTGCCTGCAATCTTCTTCAAAGTGACTTTTATGGTTAATGAATTTGAAAATGTTGACACCTTCGATTGATTCTTCCCAGTCAATCACAAGATTTTAAATTACAAAACCACTTCTCTCGACAGATGCCGAGGCATCTGATAAACTCAGAGCAATTCTGATAAATGGAGGTTATTATCAATTTTATTATTTTTGTGCTAAAATGTGTAAATATTTTACCTCAAAGATACACCTGTCTTCTGGCTCCCGTTCAGAATACCTTCTGTTGATAAATATTTTCATGAATCAAAATTTGTGAAATACACTTCTTCCATTTATGATTCTTCTGAGTATTTTGTTAATCAGAGGTG
Organism: Oryctolagus cuniculus; assembly: GCF_964237555.1. Taxonomy (NCBI): domain Eukaryota; kingdom Metazoa; phylum Chordata; class Mammalia; order Lagomorpha; family Leporidae; genus Oryctolagus; species Oryctolagus cuniculus. The sequence continues at coordinate 38,900,493 of NC_091450.1, read as the reverse complement.
CTGGGAAATCACAGGTACTGAATATCAATGTATCAAATCGTAAATAGGAACTGCATAAAAAGAGTCTGGATACTCCCACACTCAAGTTTAGAAATTTAAAATTAAGTCCCGTACGTGGTTTGTGCTAACATCATTTAAGTTGTTTACTTCCAGCCTTGCTTTTGTGGAGGCAAATTTCAATACCTTCCTGATTGCAGACTTTATTTAGATAATTTCATTTTGCTAAGATATTCAAATGTTGACGATCTTTTGGTTCTTTTGATTGCTTTAATTAAAAATTTCTAACTGATTTGAAAGAAAAATGCATCCAAAATTTGGAGGACTGACTTAGTTAAAAAGGCACCACTGTCATTGTAGGATCCTTAAGTTACTTTAAATAATGTTCTATTTAAAAGTGTTCAGGGACTCAAATATTGCTAAAAGGCTTTGGCAGTGAAAAGCAAAAAGAGAAAGTGTTCATTTAAAAAATGTATCATCAATGTCATTTAAATAACTTTGTAGTTCACTCTGGTACAAATTTAAAAAACTAAATTGTGGCAAGCACAGCTTTGTTTTGTTGGTAAAATATTGCTGCATATTTGCAAATGATTGTTTGCCACAAAGTCAGCTCCGTGTATATTTTTATTCCATAGATTTTATAATTTAGTAAGAATGATGTTTTTATCTTGACACTGTGCTCTGTCAAAATTTTGTTATATTAACACAGCCAAAAATTATTTAATCATCGAAGTTGAATTTTTTAGCTGAATTTTCTCCTGAGAATGTTAATGACTCACCTTTGACAGGCTGAATTTTAAAGGCTTTCCTTTGATAGTATGAACGGGATGAAAAAAATCAAAGTAGAATTATCTGACTTTCTATTTGAAACATCTTGTGACCTTGATGATATTAAAGTGAGTTAAAATGGAAGCCAGGCCTGTAGAATCCCTGAGCAGACAAAGCAGGGGGCCTCATAAGCGACCTTAACTTTGCTTAATTTGCAAACACAAACAAAACTTGAGCTGTTTCTTCTACAGTGTGTGTATCAAGGAAAATAGAGCTGATGCTCAGCCCGTCATATAATAGGTATAGATAGATCAACAGATGATAAGCAGATAAATGATGGACAGCATATCAAGTGGTGGATAGGTGACAGATTGGTTGACACATAGGTGATCGGTAGATGACGGAGAGATGACAGAGCTTGCAATAGTTTCGCTAATTGTCAATTTTGAAGCCAACGCTGCTGAAGTTAACCATTGTATTTTGTCGATTTACTACTGCTTAGTGAAGGTTGATGACAAGACAAGAGTGGTATTGCTGTGTGCTGAGAAGCCTTCTGTTCTGGGAACTCACTCTCTCTGAGTTTTCCCGTCCGTATTTTTTGGAGGAAGAGAAAAGGTGCGTCCAGTGCAGCGCATGAAGCTGTGACATGAAACAGGTGATAGTTGTGCACTTACTCTGGAAAATGGGCCTAAAAGCTTTCTCTCTTCCTAAGAAAAGCATCTCCCATGCTCACCTCTGGCATTCCAAGCTGCTTCTCCGTTTCCGCCAGTTCTCTCAGGAGAGAGTTGTGATTTCCTGTTCCTGTAAGACTAGCGACGTGGGCTAGAAACGACAGACTGTGTCCTGACATGGATTGCCTCACTGTGCTGGATTTTAATTTTAAAAATATTGATCAGGTTGGGCGTTTGGTGCTGCGGTAGACAAGATGCTGCTTGGGACGCCCGCTTCCTGTGCTGGGCGGGCGGGATGGAGTCTGGCTCCGCCTCGGAGTCCAGTGTCCTGCTGCTGCACACCCTGGGAGGCCATGGCGAGGACACACGTGGGAGACCTGGCGGGAATTTGGGGCTCCTGGCCTCGGCTGGCCTAGCTTGGCTCTCGTGGGCATTTGGGGAGTGAACTGGCTGATGGGAGATCTCTTCCTCTCTACTTTTAAAACAAATTTTTTTTAAAAAAAAATTTAAAAATATAGGTGAATCTATTTATAAAAGTTTCATGTACAGATAGTTTGAAGAGTGAAAGCCAAAGGTCCACCATGCACTGCCTCCTACCCCTGAGGCCTGCTCCTCACAGGTATCCCTTAACTTTTTAATAGCGTATGTGGAACATTGCACTGGCCATTTCACCATGGTTCAGTGTGCAGGTCAGGGGCATGGTGTCTACAGTGTTGTGCAGTCTACACTGGCCTCCATCTGTGACTGAACTCAGAGCCCGTTAAACCCTGCCTCCCCAGGCTGCTCCCTGGGCCGCCGCTCTGCAGCGTTCCCCTCTCTGTAGCACTGATGCTATAGGCCAGAACCGACACTGGCACCAGTAGGCCTCTCCAGGCAGCTTGAAGGTTATGTAGCCAGGGTGGCTTTTCCGGTGGGCCTGGGCCACACCCGGGAGCATGGGAGCATCTACATGATTGGCAGGCAGGCGGGCGGGGGATGGGATGTGCCTGGGGGCTCCGGCCGCCTGCCAGCAGTCAGGCTACTGCATGGGCTGGTCAGGCAGCCTCACGGGATAGCCCACAGACACCCAGATGAGCAAGCCAGACACTTCAACAGCTCAGCAGTTTTTACACTTTTCACTGTCCATCAAGGACTTGAGTGCGTTCTCTGCTGTCCCCTCAGTGTCTGGGGTCCGGCCTGACAAGGACGAGGTGCGCGACAAGTGCTCATCAAGCGAAGGAGTAAATGGCCCGCTCTGTTGGAGCTTGGGATAAGGGACCTGTTGGGCTTGGCGTTGCGTGTGCCCGATAGGTGCTTACGGAGTAAGTGCTGCACGAGTTGGTAGACGGGCTGGGAAGCCGACCTTCCCGTGGAGGGATCCCCGTGTGACTGGCTTTGGGAACCACTCCCTGGGGCTGCGTTTCTCTGGGGAGTCTTGGGTGGTCTGGCTGCCGGGGTGACGTATGGAGGAGTTGGGGAGAGGCAGGAGATCCGTCACAGAGAGTGGTGAAGGCTTCGTGGTTTGGTGCCCAGGTCGTTCTCTCCTGTGCCACGCTGGGCTGGGAGCCCCATTTCACTCAGACTGCGTGGGCCTGGGCAGCCCCTCTGCTCCTCTCTTCCCACAGGAGCCTTCGCCTCTCTCGGCCTCCCAGGGTGCGCACTCACCTGAAGTGGAAGCCGGCGCCAGGAATTGAACCCAGTATTTTGCTGTGGGGTGTGGGATTCTGTGTTTTTTTTTTTTTTTTTTTTTAAGTTTATTTTATTTATTTGAAAGGTAGAGTGAGAGAGAGAGAAGGAAAGACACACACACACACACACACTGATTGTCCCTCATCTGATTTTCTCCTCAAATTGCTGTGATGGTGGACGGTGGAGGCTGGGTCAGACCAGAGCCAGGAGCCTGGAATTCCACCGGAGTCTCCCATGTGGGTGCAGGGGCCCAAGCACTTGGGCCACCTTCCACTGCTTTCCCAGGCACATCAGCAGGGAGCTGGATCACAAGTGGAGCACCTGGGACTGGAACCAGTGCTCATATGGGATGCACATGGCGGCTTAACGCACTCACCACAGTGCCAGGCCTGGATGTGGGCATCTTAACGGCAAGGCCCACCACTGGTCCCTACAGACCCTGTCTGTCTCCTAACCACCATGTTCTGTTGCCTCCCAAGACTCTAAGAGGAAAGATCCCAACCATGGTGGTGGTGGTGGTACGTGAGGGTACTTCTAAAAGCTAATGGAAAAGTGGAATAAAAGAACTTTGTTTTGGTGCAAAAAATTTTTTTTTATTTAGAGTTATTTTGGAAGACCTCTCATATATGAATGTGAGAGGCACCTAGAGAAACGGAGCAAGGGAAGAGAGATCAATGAATCACTGGGTTCGTGCTGCGATAATTCCCCTTCCCATATGAGCATCTCTTCTTGGAATTTGTTGCATTTATCCAGAGGCTTCTTAGTCTAAAAAACTGATGGATTAATTCATGGCTCCATTTTTCACTCATTTACTGATTTTCTTTTGGTTTTGATACTGTTTTACCGACGCTTGTGAAACCAGAGTTAGAAGGAAATAGCAGGCCGGCGCCGCGGCTCACTAGGCTAATCCTCCGCCTAGCGGCGCCGGCACACCGGGTTCTAGTCCCGGTCGGGGCGCCGGATTCTGTCCCGGTTGCCCCTCTTCCAGGCCAGCTCTCTGCTGTGGCCCGGGAGTGCAGTGGAGGATGGCCCAGGTGCTTGGGCCCTGCACCCCATGGGAGACCAGGAAAAGCACCTGCTCCTGGCTCCTGCCATCGGATCAGCGCGGTGCGCCGGCCGCAGCGCGCCGGCCGCAGCGGCCATTGGAGGGTGAACCAACGGCAAAGGAAGACCTTTCTCTCTGTCTCTCTCTCTCACTGTCCACTCTGCCTGTCAAAAAAAAAAAAAAAAAAAAAAAAAGAAGGAAATAGCAGATCACACGTGAAGTGGAGAATATGTACATACAAATAGATTAAGTGGGGAGAAAACACACCCCCCAGCTGTCTGTTGTGGATGCTGCATGGCCTGTCACCATCTTCGTGTCGATGTCTCATGCAGGACGGGCCCGTTCCTGTCAACGGCAGAATCAGAGCCCACTTGAAAACACACGGAGAGGGAGGGAGGCTCCCCCTGGTGCTGAGCACGGCTGCGGAGGGCTGCTGCTGTGTGCGTGCTGGTGGGCATCAGCAGGGCATCCTAAGCGCCTGGATCAGCTGTACCCTGATTCCGAATATTCTGTCTATCGGACAGATTCTGTGTTAGAGTTTGGGGGTTGGGATGCAGGATTAGGTCCAGTTAACATGAAAATTATCCATATATTCAAGAAGTAGCTACGCACATGTTGTTCTCAGATGCAAAACCCAAGTGGCCAAGGCATTTCACCTTTCCCTAAATCATCTTCTCACCTGTGTCCCCCTTCAGTGAGGATTGAAGTCACCCAAACCTTTGGGGTCAGATGGTGCAGAGCTAACCAACATGTTTCTCTTCCTTGGTTAGTTCTAGAATGTACTCTCTTGTAACCTTGCCTAAGGGAAATGGGCCAACAAATCAAATAACTGATTTTCAAATTTTATTTTTTTAAACTTTATTTATTTGAAATACAGAGTTAGAGAGAGAGAGATGGGGACAGAGAGAGAGGTTCTCCATTCCCTGGTTCACTCCCCCAAATGGCCACAACAGCCAGAGCTGAGCCGATCTGAAGCCAGGAGCTTCTTCCAGGTCTCCCACATGGGTACAGGGACCCAAGGACTTGGGCCATCGTCTGCTGCTTTCCCAGGTGCTTTAGCAGGGAGCTGGATGAGAAGTGGAGCAGGCGGGACTTGAACCAGTGCCTATATGGGATGCCACCACTGCAGGCCAGGGCTTTAACCCACTGCGCCACAGCACTGGCCCCTGATTTTCAAGTTTTAAAGGGCTAAGGTCTAGAGTGTAAGGTGGAGTAGACCTTGTGGAAGTGTTGTGGAATCAGTGTCCCCAAAGTTCATGTCGCTCCAGAGGAAATAAATCCCCTCTGAACCTGTGGGGAAGCCAGGTGAGAAGCTGGTGACATTTCTGTGTCTTGCGTCCTGCAGCAGGTGAATGAGGAGGTTTGGGGAGAGTGGTGACCAAGAATAGAATGTTCCAGAAAGATCTGGATCTGGGAGCAGAAGGACTGCATGCGTGTCCTTCCAGTTTGGGAGGAAATTCTCACATCGTCAAGCTGTAGAGACGGGAGGAGGAAGACATCGGAAGTGGGAAGGTGCTCACCGGGCCCGCTCTGTGTGTTCTGCAGGCCTGGTCTTTTCTGCTTGCTTTGCTTATGTCCCAATTCTCCCACATATCTTACTTTGTTTATTCTTTTTTATCATTTTTTTAGACTGGCTTTGACTGACTCATGAGAGATGACCTAACACTACCGTGCTCAGCTTGTCCCATGTCCCCTTGCCCCTTGGCAACACACAACAGCATGCACAGCCCAGCGGAAACCGCCAAGCTCGGTGAGACATGTTGGCCCTGCTCTTTCTCCAAAATGACCAATAATTCACACCGACATTTGCCCGCTTGCTTGTTCCCCCAAGCATCACCGGCTTGGATTTAAAACACAAGTGGAAGGGGTGTGAGGTCCTTCGTATGCGTCCCCCAAATATCAGCTTCATGACCCTGAACTCATTTGCACAGTGCTGTCTACTCGAGCATATGGGGCCAGAATTTCTTCTCACCAACAGCTGGCCATTATGTATCCCAGAAGGTAAGAGATTTTCCCTGTATCCTTCCCTGCAACTCATCATAACACTGCTTTTTGAAAGAACCATAATTAGCATTGAATCAATGTTATCTATTTTAGAACACTATAAATTTCCCCCATTTAGAGAATGGAATGCATTTATGTACAATCAGTTTTAAAATCACTGAGATTCAAAAATCTTTAATGTAGATCCTAAAATTAGATTTTTGAATAGACAGTACGTTCACATGGCTGAAATTCAAAAGGTAAAAAGCAGTAGTGGAAATCTCCCTTCACCTCTGTCTCCTGCCGCAAAGTTCTTATCCCAGGAGGCAGGCAATTGTATTCATTATTGTACACCATGAACATGTATATTTTTAGATTTATATATATTTTAAAGATTTTATTTATTTATTTGAGAAGTGGAGTTACAGACAGTGAGAGGGAAAGACAGAGAGAGAGAGGTCTTCCATCTGCTGGTTCACTCCCCAGATGGTCACAACGGCTGGAGCTAGGCCTAAGCCAGGAGCCTGAGGCTTCCAGGTCTCCCACATGGGTGCAGGGGCCCAAGGACTTGGGCCATCCTCTACTGCTTTCCCAGGCCACAGCAGGGAGCTGTATTGGAAGAGGAGCAGCCGGGACTTGAACTAGCGCCCATATGGGATGCTGGCACTGCAGGCAGTGGCTTTACCCACTACGCCACGGCGCCAGCCCTTCCAGGTATATTTTTAAAGATTTTTTTCTTTGGAAGGAGCTGTGACACACACACACAGCGCGAGAGCAAGAGAACTTCATCCGCTTGTGAAGTCAAGAGCCAGGAGCTCCATCTGTGTTTCCTTCATGGACGGCAGGGCTGGGTCAGGCTGAAGACTTCTGGGAACAGTGGTCCAAGTGTCCACCGAGGTCTTTGCTCTCCCTCTGGGAACAGTGGTCCAAGTGTCCACCGAGGGCTCTGCCCTCCCTCTGGGAACAGTGGTCCAAGTGTCCACTGAGGGCTCTGCCCTCCCTCTGGGAACAGTGGTCCAAGTGTCCACTGAGGGCTCTGCCCTCCCTCTGGGAACAGTGGTCCAAGTGTCCACTGAGGGCTCTGCCCTCCCTCTGGGAACAGTGGTCCAAGTGTCCACCGAGGGCTCTGCCCTCCCTCTGGGAACAGTGGTCCAAGTGTCCACCGAGGTCTCTGCCCTCCCTCTGGGAACAGTGGTCCAAGTGTCCACCGAGGGCTCTGCCCTCCCTCTGGGAACAGTGGTCCAAGTGTCCACCGAGGGCTCTGCCCTCCCTCTGGGAACAGTGGTCCAAGTGTCCACTGAGGGCTCTGCCCTCCCTCTGGGAACAGTGGTCCAAGTGTCCACTGAGGGCTTTGCCCTCTCTCTAAACTCCCCCTTCGTGGCCTTTGTCTGCTTTTTGTTTTCATCTTAGAGAATGAGCCCTTTGTTATGGGAGTTGAAGCTGTTTTTCCAAATTCATCATTTGTCTTAGGATTCTGTGAAGGGTGGGTGGTGGTGCAGAGTTTTAAAATGACCATTATAAGGCCAGCGAATGTATTTTTTTCAGCACATTTTGAATTTGTATCAGAGATGTTATTTTTCAGACTACCTGTGTGGTTTGTTTTGTTTTTAAAAAATATTTTCAGTCTTTGTTCTAACAAACTGTTTTGTATGGGAATGGGCACACACCATTCTAAGTCATTTACTGAATGCCTTAACTCCTTTTCAATGATTTCAAATATCAACTTCATCACAACCTAATTTCCCATAAATATTTGCGTGTTTCTGGAATTTCTATTATTTTCCATTGATCTTTCTATTCACTGTTCTAGGTGCTTTTTTTTTTTTTTTTTTTTTTTTTTTTTTTTGACAGGCAGAGTGGACAGTGAGAGAGAGAGACAGAGAGAAAGGTCTTCCTTTGCCGTTGGTTCACCCCCCCCAATGGCCGCTGCGGCCGGCGCACCGCACTGATCCGATGGCAGGAGCCAGGTGCTTCTCCTGGTCTCCCATGGGGTGCAGGGCCCAAGCACTTGGGCCATCCTCCACTGCACTCCCTGGCCACAGCAGAGAGCTGGCCTGGAAGAGGCGCAACCGGGACAGAATCCAGTGCCCCGACCGGGACTAGAACCCGCTGTGCCGGCGCCGCAAGGCGGAGGATTAGCCTAGTGAGCCGCGGTGCTGGCCTGTAGTTTTTTTTTCATAATACGCATTTTCATTCACTTTTTGAAGACTTCGCGTGCATAAATTTCAGTTTTTTTAAATGACTTGAAAGACAGGTGACAGGATAGGAAGAGACACAGAGAGGTCTTTCGTCCGCTGTCTGACTCCTCCAGGACCACAGCAGCCAGGGCTGAGCTGGGCCCCGGGCGTTTCGTGGGGGTGGCAGGGGGTGGCAGGGCCCTGGGCGCTTTGTGGGGGTGTCTGGGGGTTTCAGGGCCCCGAGTGCTTCGTGGGGGTGGTGGGGGCCCCAGGCGCTTTGTGGGGGTGTCTGGGGGTGGCAGGGGCCCGGGCGCTTCGTGGGGGTGTCTGGGGGTGGCAGGGGCCCGGGCGCTTCGTGGGGGTGTCTGGGGGTAGCAGGGGCCCGGGTGCTTTGTGGGGGTGGCGGGGCCCCAGGCGCTTCGTGGGGGTGTCTGGGGGTGGCGGGGCCCTGGGCGCTTCGTGGGGGTGGCAGGGCCCGGGCGCTTCGTGGGGGTGGCGGGGCCCGGGCGCTTCCTGGGGGTGTCGGGAGCACTTGGGCCATCCTGGACCGCTTTCGGCGGCACATCAGCAGGAATCTGAATTGGAAGTGGAGCAGCTGGGACCTGAACCATACCTTATGTGGGCTGCCTGCTGAAGAGTGTCAGCTCACGCTGCTGCGCCACAGTGCTGGTCCCTGGATTTCAAGTGAGATTTCTGCACCCAGAGAAACCTGTAATTTCTTTTTCCTTGACTACTGGAAGTGCCCTTGTTTACGGGGGGGGGGGGGGGGGGGGCGCTGTGGATTCTGAGGCCTGGCTCAGCCTTAGCGTCTCCAAGGAGGGAGGAAGACCAGACGTTCCTCAGAGCTGACTGTGTTCCTGTGTCCCTCTGTTAATGCACACGCGTGCAGACACACAGGGACCACACACGCCAGTGAACACATGCCGTGTGCACACGTGAACTTGCAAACACATGTACTCACACGAACACAGTGCACATATGCCAGTGAACACACACGAACGCGATGCACACACATGGAAACGCACACACGCGTGTGAACACATGGACACGATGCACACACGTGGAAATGCACACACGCGTGTGAACACAAGGGACACAATGCACACACGTGGAAACGCACACACGCGTGTGAACACACAGGGACACAATGCGCACACGTGGAAGCGCACACAGCAAGCCCAGGCGCTGACATTCTCATTCTCTGCTGCCCTGGGTTGAGACCTCCAGCTGCATAGGGGTGGGAGCTGGCCTTGGCCTCTCTGCACCTGCTCCTGGGAGCAGAGGAAGTCCCGAGGCCGCAGCCCTGGCCTGGCGGCAGCTGTCCACATGTCCCACTGCTGAGGTTGCTGCCACGCCGCCCTGCCCACTTTCCTCACAGGTTCCCGTGTTGTCCGCCACAGCTGGAGATTTCCTGGTGCTTAAAGAGGAAGAGAGAGGGGACACGTACTGTGTCAGTGGGACAAACAAGAACCTTGAAACCTGCTGGTAAGGCAGGATCCTGCTTGCGTCTTGGGCAAAAGTGGACTGCGTGGCGGATCCCAGCCACAAGGGAGCCTGGGGAGTGGACGCCCCCCCTGGCCTCTGCGGGGAGGTCCACTGAGTTAGCACACAGGCCGGTCTGTCAGAGCCTGGCTCTCAGGAGCTTCCGGCCGCCGCCTCCCACTTGGCCATCCCAGGGTGGCAAAGGAGCTGGGGGACTCATGGTTTCCCACTGGCTGTGGGTTTCATTCACCTAGGGTTGTTTCTGCCTGGGACACTGCTCCACCTCCACGGCTCAGCGAGGCCCCTCTGGGCTCATGGCCAACGCCTCACATCCTGGGACCACCTGGGTCACTGCACCTCCACTGCCCAGCAAGGCCCCCCCGGGTGCATGGCCAATGCCTCACATCCTGAGACCACTTGGGTCACTGCACCTCCACTGCCCAGCGAGGCCCCCCCGGGTGCATGGCCAGTGCCTCGCATCCTGAGACCACCTGGGTCACTGCTCCACCTCCACGGCTCAGCAAGGCCCCCCCTGGGTGCATGGCCAACGCCTCGCATCCTGAGACCACCTGGGTCACTGCTCCACCTCCACTGCCCAGCAAGGCCCCCCCTGGGTGCATGGCCAACGCCTCGCATCCTGAGACCACCTGGGTCACTGATTCACCTCCACTGTCCAGCAAGGCCCTCCTGGGTGCATGGCCAATGCCTCGCATCCTGAGACCACCTGGGTCACTGCTTCACCTCCACTGCCCAGCAAGGCCCCCCCTGGGTGCATGGCCAACGCCTCGCATCCTGAGACCACCTGGGTCACTGCTTCACCTCCACTGCCCAGCAAGGCCCCCCCCTGGGTGCATAGCCAACGCCTCGCATCCTGAGACCACCTGGGTCACTGCTTCACCTCCACTGCCCAGCAAGGCCCCCCCTGGGTGCATGGCCAACGCCTCGCATCCTGAGACCACCTGGGTCACTGCTTCACCTCCACTGCCCAGCAAGGCCCCCCCTGGGTGCATGGCCAACGACTCACATCCTGAGACCACCTGGGTCACTGCTTCACCTCCACTGCCCAGCAAGGCCCCCCCTGGGTGCATGGCCAACGCCTCGCATCCTGAGACCACCTGGGTCACTGCTCCACCTCCACTGTCCAGCAAGGCCCCCCCTGGGTGCATGGCCAACGCCTCGCATCCTGAGACCACCTGGGTCACTGATTCACCTCCACTGCCCAGCAAGGCCCCCCCTGGGTGCATGGCCAACGCCTCGCATCCTGAGACCACCTGGGTCACTGCTTCACCTCCACTGCCCAGCAAGGCCCCCCCTGGGTGCATGGCCAACGCCTCGCATCCTGAGACCACCTGGGTCACTGCTTCACCTCCACTGCCCAGCAAGGCCCCCCCTGGGTGCATGGCCAACGACTCGCATCCTGAGACCACCTGGGTCACTGCTCCCCCTCCACTGTCCAGCAAGGCCCTCCTGGGTGCATGGCCAACGCCTCACATCCTGAGACCACCTGGAGTGGGTGACTCTGTATGCATGTTGACTGTGTGCCTGGGCCCCGCACAGCTCTCCCTGGGTATCCATGAGGGGTTGGTTCCGGGACCTCCCACAGATATGAGACTCCTCAGATGCGCAAGTCCCTGACCTAAAACAGGGCAGTGTTTGTACACAGCCTACACAATCCTCCCACATATTTTAAATCACCTCTAGACTACTTGTGGTTCCTAATACCATATGCGTGTAGCACAGATAGTGGTTATAGGGTACTGTTTACGGGACAGTGACGTGAGTGTGCGCACGTTCAGGGACTGTGTTATGGCGCAGTGGGTTAAGGACAGTGACGTGAGTGTGTGCATGTCAGGGGCTGTGTTATGGCGCGGTGGGTTAAGGACAGTGACGTGAGTGTGCGCACGTTCAGGGGCTGTGTGCATGGTGGGTTAAGGACAGTGACGTGAGTGTGTGCACGCTCAGGGGCTGTGTTATGGTGCAGTGGGTTAAGGACAGTGACGTGAGTGTGTGCACGTCAGGGGCTGTGTTATGGCACTGTGGGTTAAGGACAGTGACGTGAGTGTGCACACGTTCAGGGGCTGTGTTATGGTGTGGTGGGTTAAGGACAGTGACGTGAGTGTGCGCATGTTCAGGGGCTGTGTTATGGCGCGGTGGGTTAAGGACAGTGACGTGAGTGTGCACACGTTCAGGGGCTGTGTTATGGCGCGGTGGGTTAAGGACAGTGACGTGAGTGTGCGCACGCTCAGGGGCTGTGTTATGGCGCGGTGGGTTAAGGACAGTGACGTGAGTGTGCGCACGCTCAGGGGCTGTGTTATGGCGCGGTGGGTTAAGGACAGTGACGTGAGTGTGCGCACGTTCAGGGGCTGTGTGCATGGTGGGTTAAGGACAGTGACGTGAGTGTGTGCACGCTCAGGGGCTGTGTTATGGTACAGTGGGTTAAGGACAGTGACGTGAGTGTGCACACGTTCAGGGGCTGTGTTATGGCGCAGTGGGTTAAGAACAGTGACGTGAGCGTGCGCACATTCAGGGGCTGTGTTATGGCGCGGTGGGTTAAGGACAGTGACGTGAGTGTGCACACGTTCAGGGACTGTGTTACATCACGGTAGGTTAAGGACAGTGACGTGAGTGTGCGCACGTTCTGGGGCTGTGTTACGGCACGGTAGGTTAAGGACAGAGACGTGAGTGTGCACACGTTCTGGGGCTGTGTTACGGCGCGGTGGGTTAAGGACAGAGACGTGAGTGTGCACACGTTCTGGGGCTGTGTTACGGCACGGTAGGTTAAGGACAGAGACGTGAGTGTGCACACGTCAGGGGCTGTGTTATGGCACGGTAGGTTAAGGACAGAGACGTGAGTGTGCACACGTTCTGGGGCTGTGTTACGGCACGGTAGGTTAAGGACAGTGACGTGAGTGTGCGCACGTTCAGGGGCTGTGTTATGGCACGGTGGGTTAAGGACAGTGACGTGAGTGTGCGCACGCTCAGGGGCTGTGTTACGGCACGGTAGGTTAAGGACAGAGACGTGAGTGTGTACACATTCAGGGGCTGTGTTACGGCATGGTAGGTTAAGGACAGTGACGTGAGTGTGCACACGTTCTGGGGCTGTGTTACGGCACGGTAGGTTAAGGACAGAGACGTGAGTGTGTACACATTCAGGGGCTGTGTTATGGCGCGGTGGGTTAAGGACAGTGACGTGAGTGTGCGCACGCTCAGGGGCTGTGTTACGGCACGGTAGGTTAAGGACAGTGACGTGAGTGTGCGCACGCTCAGGGGCTGTGTGCATGGTGGGTTAAGGACAGAGACGTGAGTGTGCACATGTCAGGGGCTGTGTTATGGCGCGGTGGGTTAAGGACAGTGACGTGAGTGTGTGCACGTCAGGGGCTGTGTGCATGGTGGGTTAAGGACAGTGACGTGAGTGTGCGCACGCTCAGGGGCTGTGTGCATGGTGGGTTAAGGACAGTGACGTGAGCGTGCGCACGTCAGGGGCTGTGTTATGGCGCGGTGGGTTAAGGACAGTGACGTGAGTGTGTGCACGTCAGGGGCTGTGTGCATGGTGGGTTAAGGACAGTGACGTGAGCGTGCGCACGTCAGGGGCTGTGTTATGGCGCGGTGGGTTAAGGACAGTGACGTGAGTGTGTGCACGTCAGGGGCTGTGTGTATGGTGGGTTAAGGACAGTGACGTGAGTGTGTGCACGTCAGGGGCTGTGTGCATGGTGGGTTAAGGACAGTGACGTGAGTGTGTGCACGTCAGGGGCTGTGTGCATGGTGGGTTAAGGACAGTGACGTGAGTGTGCGCACGTCAGGGGCTGTGTGTATGGTGGGTTAAGGACAGTGACGTGAGTGTGCGCACGCTCAGGGGCTGTGTTATGGCGCGGTGGGTTAAGGACAGTGACGTGAGTGTGCGCACGCTCAGGGGCTGTGTTATGGCGCGGTGGGTTAAGGACAGTGACGTGAGCGTGCACACGTTCAGGGGCTGTGTGCATGGTGGGTTAAGGACAGTGACGTGAGTGTGCGCGCGTTCAGGGGCTGTGTTATGGCGCGGTGGGTTAAGGACAGTGACGTGAGTGTACACGTTCAGGGGCTATGTGCATGGTGGGTTAAGCCGCCGTTGGTGACCCCAGCATCTTCTGTTGGATCACTGATTCCTGGCCCGGCTGCTCTGTCTCCTGTCCAGCTTCCTGCTCATGTGCCCGAGAAGGCAGCAGAGGACAGTCCAAGTACCCGGGCCCTGACCATTCAGATGGAGCCCCGCTCCTGGCTTCAGCCTGGCCCAGACCTGGCTGTAGCTGTGTGGGGAGTAAGCCAGAGGGTGGAAATCTCTCTTCTTCTTCCTCTCTCTCTTTTTGCCTGTCTTTCTCCCTCTCCGCCTGCCAAATGAGTAAGTAAATCTTCGGGAAAAAAAAAAAAAGGGCCGTACATATTCAGTACAATCGCAGTTATTTTTTTCCCAAATATTTTTGGAACTTGTTTGGTTGAATCCGCAGATGTGGAGGCCAGCTGTGTCCTGTTTTAGGCCATATACCCCTCCTCCCCTCCCCACCCCGAGGGCAGGAGTCCTCTGAACATTCGATGATTGGGGATTTCGATACCACAGTGAAACACCTCACACAAGCTACATATGAAGCCATGTGGTCCTGCAGACTCACAGCCCAAGGTTGAGTGAGCCCACGGGTTTGGTTTGGGCATCTGGTGAGGCAGAGAATGGCAACAGCAGTGTGTTGGGCAGGGCCTACATTTCTACCCCCAAAACGGCCAGCAGGCAAGCACAAAAGGGTTCACTGGACAAAGACCCCAGACCAGTAGGGCAAATCTTGTGTCCTAGAGCTCCATGCCCAGGGTCTGGGACACTGTGGGGGGGGGGGGAGCCAGGCGGCCACGCCCTCCCATCTTCACTCCTTGGATGGAGTCTTGTCTCTGCAGCTCCATCGGGGGTTGCCCTGGGGGTGCTGTGCAGTGGCTCCAGCCCCGCATTCGTGCCTGGCATCATCCTAGTCAGGGCTCTGTCTGCCGGGATCGCCCTAGGTTGTCCAAGACAAACTTGGACATCGGGTGGAGGTCCCTGTGCCCATGCGGCTGCTCCCAGAGGCTGCACACAGACCTCTGGCTCTCCGTGGCAGGTGTTCCACGGTGGTGATGATGCCTTCACCTTCCGGAGGACTCTGCCTGGGCCTCCCTCTCACAGCCCTGCCCAGGGCTCTCTGGAAGTCCTGGGGAAGCCACCCCAACCTCAGAACTCTCGCACTCTGTGTCTGCATGACCAGTGTCGCACACAGGACAGCAGGTCTGCTGCCCGTTTGGACCGCGGCCGTAGCCCCAGATTCACCGCTTCACCAGCCAAATGGAAGAAGGAGTCCTCTGGCAGCCTTGGTCAGGGTCACTGAAAGGCCCGGGGTCTGCCCTGCCAGGCTGTGGGTCTGCGATGGGCAGGGCAGTTGTTGGGGTCTTCCTTCAGCCTGTCTGCTAGCACACAGCTCCCTTGCACCTGCCCTCATCGCCTTCTGTCCCAGATGCGTGTTTTCTTCCTTCCTGCTCTGGTCGGGCTGTGAATGTTTCAGTCTCCCTGCACTGCCCCTGCAGGGCTCACCGCAGCCGCCAGTCAGCCAGGCTGGAACCTCAGCACCTTGTTGTCTCCTCTGGCAGACAAACTGGGTGGCTCAGGACAGGGACACGGCAGGCTCTGCCACGGAGTCACAAGGATGCCTTCAGTTCAGCTCCCAACAGAGTCCCATCTCCTTCTGAGGTCGTGTCGGCATGACCTTCACCACCTGTGCGCCTGTCAGCACCCTTGACCTTGTTCTCAGACAGCCCTGTCCTGTCCTTGTTATCCGAGCCACCATCAGGACGCCCACACTGCTCTACTTACAGCGTTTGCGTGGTTTCCCAGCCTGGTGCTCCAGATTATTAGAACATCGGCCAGTTAACCAATTCCAAAGTGGCCTCTATATTTTATCTATTTATTTCACTTATTTGAAAGGAGGAGAGGGAGAAAGACAGACAGACAGACAGACAGGAAGACTGGGCCTTTGAGACCAGGAGCCAGGAACTCCGTCTGGGTCTCCCATGTGGGTGGCAGAGAACCAAGTCCTTGAGCCGCCGTCCACAGCTTCCCAGGTGCATTGGCAGGGAGCTGGATCAGCAGCGGTGCAGCCGGGACCCAAACGGGCTTTCCCACGAGGGGTGCCAGGGCAAGTGATGGCGTACCCTGCTGTGACACAATACTTGTCCTTGTCCTGTCTCTTCTGCTGAGCCCTCTGAGAGAGACAGAGATGGATCTGTCCACTGGTTCAGTCCCCAAAGGCCTGTACCAGCCAGGACTGGGTCAGGCTGAATTCGGGAGCCCAGAACTGAACCTGGGTCTCCTGTGTGGGTGGCAGGGGCCCAGGTCTTTCAGCCGTCACTGGCTGCCTCCCAGGATAAGCGTTAGAAGGAAGCTGAAGTTGTCATTTGTAGTTATAGTACTGACCCTGCTCCTTGGTAAACATTTCCTTATCTGTCAGCTTCTCCTCACCATGAGAAGGTACCTAACACGGCTTCTTTAGAAGGAAGGTCTGTTTTACCTATGGCGTTGGAGACGCACAGTGCAAGAGCAAGTGGTCCCCATCGGCTCATCTGCTTGGGAGAGTGGCAGGTGCCAGAGCAGGAGGGACCTTGCAGGGAGCCCGGAGGCAGCCCAGCCACCCTGCTGTGTGAGCGCCGTTTTAAAAAAAAATTATTTATTTTACTTGAAAGAGTTACACAGAGATAGAATGAGAGAGAGAGAGAGATCTTTCATTAGCTGGTTCACTCCCCAATTGGTGGCAATGGCCGGAGCCGTGCCGATCTGAAGCCAGGAGCCAGGAGCTTCCTCCCAGTCTCCCATGGGGTGCAGGGGCCCAAGGACTTTGACCATCTTCTGCTGCTTTCCCAGGCCCTAGCAGAGAGCTGGATTGGAAGAGGAGCAGCCAGGTCTTGCACTGGCACCCACATGGGATGCTAGCACTGCTTACCCACTACGCCACAGTGCCAGCCCCCGAGAGTGACTTTTCCAGGGAACTCTCCCACTGACCCAGAGCCGTTCCTTGTGGCCAGCCCCTCAGCATGACAGGGACAAGCTCCCTGCCCTTCCAGCACCACTAACCTGCGACTTCTGGCACTTTCGGATTTAAGCGTCTCGGGAGTTTGGGCAGCAAACCCTGTTCAATCCATTAGCAGTGCCAGGGCAGTATCAACACTGTTTTTATGGATGAGGGTTGAACATTAAATTAGCATTTCCCAGCCAGTCTCCACAGTCCCACAGAGGATCAGAAATACGCACTGGGGGTGTAAATGGCTAAAAGTGATCGCAGCACGTATTTGCTTTCCAGAAAAAACCCCACACTAAGCTTATTAGTTAAATACTGTTATTGCTTTAAATTAGAGCCCTTTGAAAGCCTCCGAGTGCACCTCGAGCCCACCTGCTGGCGGGGGCCCCTCCTCCACCCATCTGCTGCTCATAGGGCGACACAAGCTACCGAGGGGTATTTGGCCATTTTGCAGTTTCCAGTGGTTTTTAGTGGCACAGTTTGAGTTGGTGGTTGCCCTCGGCCCCTGCTCAATGCCCAATAAAACAGAATAAAATAGAATTGTTCAAAGACAGGGACCCTACGGAACTCTGAATTAAATACAAGCTAAGTGAAAGGATAAAGGATTCTCCTCCTCTGCCTCTGGACGGCTCTCGGGGCTCTTGACTGGATCCGTGAGGTGCAGCCCTGGTGAAGGGGAGCACAGCGCTGGTGCTGCCTGGACCGTCCGTCCTCGGGGAGCTCAGTGTGTTCCGTCTGTCTCTGCAGCGTGCCCTTCGTGAGGAAACACAGGGGAGGGCCGCCTGAGACCAGCTCTCCCAGCTTTTCACTTAAAGACAGAGCCCAGGGGCCCATGCTGCACTGCTCAGCAGGCTGAGTCGCTGCCGGCGCCGTCGGCATCCCTGGGAGTGCAGGTTGGCGCCCTGGCTGTTCCTCTTCCAGTCCAGCTCCCTGCTAATGGCCCGGGGAAGCAGCGGAGGACAGCCCATGTGCTTGGGTCCTGCACCCACGAGGGAGCCTGACGGAGTTCCTGACTCCGGGCTTCAGCCTGGTCCAGGCTCGGCTGTTGAGGCCGTTGGGGAGTGAACCGGCAGATGGAAGGTTGATCTCTCTCTTTCCCTCTCTTCTCTCTGTCTGTAACTCTGCCTTCCAAATATGCATAATAATGAACACAATACTTTTTTTTAAATAACTATCTGATTGAGGTAGGAATTTGAAATGACGTAGCCCCCACAGAAAACAGTACGGTAAGTCCTCAAAAATTAAAGAATAAAGCTGCCGTGGACCCAGCAGACCCACTTCTGGGCATGCGCCTGAGGGAACTGGAATCAGAGGAGGCATTTGAATGCCCGTGTTCACAGCTGCGTCACTCACAGCAGGAGCTGCCATGCGTCCACCCACAGATGAATGGACAACAGAGTATGGACGTCACACAGGGACTGTCCCTCAGTCTGACACCTGCTGCAGCACAGATCCACCCCGAGGACTGTGTGCCCTGCGGAAGAAGCTGGGCACAAAAGACAAATGCTTTGTGGTTCCACAGATAGAAGTCCCCAGCATGGTCGGGTTTCTAGAGACAGGAGGTAGAGTGGCGGGTGTGGGGGGCCGGGGAAGGGATATGGGGTGAGTGTTTCCCGCGTGCAGAGTTGCAGGTCTCAGAGCTGGAGGGTGGTGAGGGCTGCCCAGCAGTGTGTGTGTGCTCAGTGCCACTGGACTGCACCTATAAAAGCAGTTGAAGTGGTAAATTTTGTTAGTATATTTTGCCACAATGAAAGGTTTCCGATCTGGAGCTCTAGATATTTCATTAAAACAACTTGGGGTGAGTGTTTGGTACAGCAGTTAGAAAGCTGCTTGGGCTGTCTGCATCTCCTGTGGGGGTTTCTGGGTTTGAGTCTGGGCTCCAGTACCACCGTCTGTGCAGCCGCCTCCCGTTGGTGGCTCCTGGCCGGAGTGAAGGGCAGTGTCCTGCGATGCGGGAGCTGTCTGGATGCTTGCCATTGCTCAGGGCACTCAGAAGTGGAATTAAAATTTGCTTTTATTTTGGGGCAAAGCGTGTTGAAATCCATGCATATGCGAGGTCTTCAGAGAGTTCGTGGAAAGTGCACATGGGTTTCAGCATGTTTTGCACCAGAATAAACATTTTAATTCGATTTGCCACACACTTTTTGAAGCCCCTTGTGCGTGAGACACCTTGCCCAGAGTACAGAGCCTTACGTTTTAGTCAGCTGGTATTTTCTCATTTTCTTCTGTCTGGAGGACCTCAGCCTCTGAGGGGGCTTCTAAGTCTTTTTTTTTTTTTTTATAAAAAGATTTATTGTATTTATTTGAAAGGCAGAGTGACAGAGAAAGAGAAGGAGAGACACGGAGACAGAGATCTTCTGTTGGCTGGGTCATTCCCCACATGGCTGGGGCTGGGGCAGACTGAAGTCAGGAACCTGGAGCTCCATCTGGGTCTTGCGCATAAGTGGCAAGGGCCAAGCAACTGGGCCATTTTCTGCTGCCTCCCAAGAGCACTAGCATGGAGCTGGATGGGAAGTGGGCCAGGCAGGCCTTGAACCAGCGCTCCGGTATGGGATGCGGGCATTGCCAGCTCTAGCCTAACCTGCTGTGCCACGACATTGGCCCCACCCTTTCTGTTTTGTTTTGTTTTGTTTGTTTGTTTCTCTCTCTCTCTCTCTCTCTCTCTCCCTCTCTCCCTCCCTCCCTTGGCTGGTGTTCGGACCATCCCAGACTGGATGATTTTGTCTGCTGCCTTGGTCCCCATCTCAGACACAGCTGGAGCATTGGGTTCTGTGGGCAGTTCCAGCATTCTGTGCCGTGGTTCTTTCTTCCACCACCTCAACGTCTCGTCTTCCTCATCTGCAGTTTCTCATCTGATGCTTCCCTGGGGATTTGGCACAGCTGCTGCTGGGGTTGGAATGGGTGGTGGGAGTCAGGCTCCAGCCCTCTGCCCGCCTTGCCCTGGGGTCCTGCTGTAGGGTCAGACGCCCTGGACACTGCACACACGTTTGCTTTGCTTGAGAGACCCTTCCCCTACCTTAGCTGCCTGGCAGTCTCTGTCCACTCTGGGTCCATGTGACCTTCCGAGGGAGAGCCCTCTGATCCTAGGAACTGTGGGCCACTCTGTCCTCAGCTGGGTCCCTGCTGCCCGGCCTTCAGAGTTTGCAGCACCATCTACCTCCATGGTTTCCGTTTCTTTTCAGGTTTGCTCCCCTACTCAGCTTCGGCTTCCATAAACCCTGGAATCTTCTTCTGATAAAACTGCTCACCCCTGCATCGGCGGGTTCAGCACAGTCAGGGTGTGCAGGTTTCAGTGGGTGCCACGGCCGTGCTGCATCGTGACAGCACTCAGCGGCTCCCCTGTGGCCCTGGCTGGGGTCCACCTGGTGGGTCCTGGGCGTGGTGGAGCCTGTCTGCTGGTCCTGTTGGTAGCTGTTCTGTGTGTGTCTCATTTCTCCGTGGTCGGCCATTCTCCTGGTGGTGGCTGGGCTGCAAGCATGCAAGCCCAACTGGCGGATGCTTCTAAAGTCTTAGTGCACCCCTGCTCACAAGTCCAAGACCACGTGGCGGAGACACCCGGCCGGCGGTGAAGCCGGCGACCCCAGGCTCCCACGGTGCTGAGACGTCTGTGGACTGAGGGGACTGAAATAGGGGAATCAGGAAGGGTCCTGGCTGGCGCACGGGACTTAGCCCCTGCACATTTTCACACACGTTAGGACTGCTGACCTCAGGATTTTGTTTTGTTACTTTTTGTGTTGTGATCGACACACACAGGTCATACATGTTGCGGAGTACCATGCGTGGTCTGATGCATGGCTGCGTGGTGTCAGGTTCCGCTCAGGGCAGACACGCCGGCCCTCAGAAGCTCACTGCTTCTTTGTAGGGGAAACCTCAGAAAGTGTTCCTCTGGATTTCTTTGAAATATACAAGGGTGTTTCAGAAATTTCATGGAAATTGGAATTAAGAGATAAGTTTATTTTGCTGTGAAAACGTTCATTATAATTTTAGTTACACATATTTATGGGGTGTGAGAATTCAATCCGTGTGATGATCAAGTCAGATTAGTTGGTAGTTCCATCTCCTTAAACACAGCTCAAAACATTTAAAAAAATCCTTGCAAGTGAACCAACACTGTGTATGTGTTTAGGTCTGAAGTGTTTACGGGCAGTGTTTGTGCCGTTTCCATCTCTGTTTTTATGTTATATCAAGTGCACGGCTCAATAAACGCAATATGTGTAAAGGGCTGGCATCATGGCACTGTGGGCTGAGCTGTTGCTTGAGTTGCTAGCATCCCATATGGAAGCCTGGTTGGGTCCTGGCTGCTCTGCCTCCAACCCAGCTCCCTGCTTGTGTGCCTGGGAAGGCAGCAGACCTGGATGGAGTCTCTGGCCCCTGGCTTTGCCCTGGCTCCTGGCTCCTGGCCCAGCCCTGGCTGTTGTGGCCATTTGGGGAGTGAATCAGCAGGTAGAAGATCTCTCTCTCATCTGCCTCTCCCCCTCTCTGTTGTTCTGCCTTTCAAATAAATAAATAAATCTTAAAAAATAAATTCAATATATGTTTGATGAATAAATAATCATACAGCTGATAAAAATGCATTGTCCATGAATGGTTTTTTTCATAATTCACACTTCCAATGAATTTTTGAAGACTCCTCATATGTATGGATTTCAAAATTTCTCTAAAGCAAAAGAAAGTCATTTAATTAAAAAAATTTATTTACTTGAGAGGCAGAGAGTGAGCCAGCTCCCATTCACTGGTTCACTTCCCGAGTGCCGGAGCAGCTGTTGGCTGGGCTGAGGCCGAACCCAAAGCCGAGAACTCAGTCCAGGTCCCCAGGTGGGTGGCAGGGACCCAGTCACTGGAGCCGTCACGTCACCTGCGTTCTCCAGGACCAGCCTCAGCAGAAGCAGGAATCAGGAGCCAGGGCTGGACTCAAACCCAGGTCCTCCAGGGAGGGCTGGGAGCAGCATAAACTTACTTCCTGTTTTCCACACACTTTTTGAAGCTCCCTCTTGCATGGTACGTCACGGTTATTGATAATATGGTTATTGATAACCAGCCTCCTGTGCGATACCTCCCCGGCTCAGCCACTGCCCCAAACCCCTGGGGCCTAGGGTTCTGTCTGACACTGGCCTCCGGGCATGGCCCAGCTGCCTTTCCAGCAGCTGCCAGCCCCCCACCTCGCCCGTGCCCACCTCACTTCCTCAGGCATCGGAAGGGAGACAGAGGCGGAGAGCGCATTGCATTCTTGCGGGCAGTCCGTTTGATTAGAATGTCGCCGCGAGATGGACTTGGCACGTGTGTGGGAATTATTAGCACAGCGGATGAGGGAACAAACATCTCGGCTCATTACTGTTCCTTTATTAATGTTTGTTCTCTTGATTATTTGTGGATTTCTATTAAAGGAAACCGAGGAGGCCGGGCCCCTTCCAGGCTCCTGCCTGTGGACGCTCGTCCCGGGGACGGTTCTGCAATGAAATTGCTTTTTTAAGTTTCCTTTTTTTTGGGTCAAGTTGGTGCAGCTTTTTCCCTTGGTAGTTCGCAGAGAAGGCAGAGGTGGGGAGTGATCTGCATAAATATTTATTTCCTGAACAGTTAATTCTCGCAGCTAAAATGATTTAGGAAATTCGAGAGGAATAAATTTCCATTACGTTGCAGGAAAAGTTGAGTTACTGAATCGGCGTTTCAGAATACCTGCCTGAGACACAAAGGTGAAATGCATGATGGGAAGGGAGGCCTGGAATTGTGCTGCCCAGTGTGGTGAGTGGGAGGGGACAGGGAGCAGGTCAGCTACAAGCCATCCGGCTCGCTGGTTCCTGTTGTGTGAGGCCACAGCAGAACAGTTAGAGGTGGGGGCCGTGGCGCTGATGGCCACAGTGGTGTCCCAGCCTGCCTGCCTTCCGTCCCTGATGTCGGGGAGCAGCGCCCTGATGCTTGTACAGAGAAGAGGTTTGGCTGAGCGGTGTCTCGGTCCCTTCCCATCCACAAGAACGACACCGACGACTCCAGGCCCTCAAGTGCCCTGTTGCTCCCTGCAATGACTATGTTGACCAGACTTGTTTCTCCGGTCCACGGTTCTCTTGATGTTACGGTTGATGCAGGGTGTGTGGCTGTGTTGCTGGCCTCTGCCCAGTGAGGCCATTGGTACCGTCCACCCATCTGACAACCAGGAATGGCACAGCACTGCCCCGTTGTTCCCTGGCTTTAATCCCATAAAAAACCACCATGGTTGGTGGCGCAGACTGGGACAAAAGTTAAGCTTCGTAGAAACGTCACGTTGGGCAAGGCAGGGGGTACTGGCAAAGGTGCAGCCGTGTGGGGCCAGGCCTCTGGGGTGCAGGTGGCAGGTTCTATCGCAACTTAAAACCCCCAGGTTGCACCGTGAACCCAGGGCAGCTGGGGCTTTCACACGGTGAAGTACTGAATCCAGCACCCATCGCAGAACAGCGTGGTGTGTGAGCCACGGAAGCCCTGAGTGTCAGGCCGCGGAGATGGGTGCCGCAGACGGCTTCGTGGCCGTGAAGAACTGTGAGAGCTGTGCGTGTGGCCATGCAGAAGTGGCGGCAGGATGCGGCGTTGAGAAGGCAGCAAGTCGCTGGGGGATGTGTGCAGAAAGCCCTGGCTGTGTTATGCACTCCCATGCCAGGATCCCGCCTGCAGCTACACGTGTGGGGTGCGTGCAGGGACAGGGCTGGTTCCCTGAGGCCCGGGGCGGCTGCATGGGGCTCGGTGCCCACTTCTGCTCTGCTGGGCACCTTGTAGGCGGATGGCTGGGAGTCGGGGTGAGGTGGGCGCTTGGAGAGCCCAGGTGGGCATTTCGGAAGCAAAGGGAGGGGCTCAGGAGAGAGGAGAGATGGGAGGGGCATGGAATGGGGACACAGCAAGGCCAGGGTTTGCTCCAAGGCAGGAGCAGGCACCCCAGGGATGGGCAGGTGCCTGGGCAGAGGGTGACGAGGGGAGTCAGTAGCTGGTGCGTGCTGCCACGTGGATGATCGTGAAGAGGCCAGGCTAGGCGGAGGAGGCCAAACGCGAGAGATGGCACACGTGTGTTCTGTGCCCGTGGAGTGTTCCCCTCACAGACGGGTCCTGAGGAAGACAGGCGGTGGGCGGGCTGCCATGGACAGGCAGGGAGGGGTGGGCGAGGGTGGGCTTCCTTCCAGGGGCCTGAGAATGTTCTGGAACTGGGTGCACAGCACAGTGAGTGAGCCAGTGCCACCAACGACGCGCCTTGGGCTGGTTCGTTTTATGCCGTGAGTTTCCTAAGAGTTGGTTGCATAGAAGTCAGTCTAAAAACAAAGACGAAAGCTCTGCTGTCGTGTGTGGGGCTCTCCAAGGACATCATGGAGCCGATGAGTCAGCTGTGCCACACGCACACGTGAAGAAGGCACGGACCTTCCTGGCCTCGTAGAGGAGAAAGTCATGAAAACAGACGCACGTAGTGGGCGGGGTGGCCTGGGGCATCACTCACTGAGGCCAGACTGAGGGGTCGGGGACTTCATGTTCCCCAGACGGAGCCCCCAGGGGACACTGAAAGGCAGCTGGCCCTTTAAGGACGCCTTCCGGCAGGCCTTTTGGGGTTCAGCAGGACAGTGCCCAAAGGACACCTTTAAAACGGGGAGGGAAGACTTCGGGAGCTGCCACTGTGGCCAGCAGGTCACGCCTCCGCGTGTGGCACCTGCATTCTGTGTTGAATTCCCAGCTGCTCCACTTGCAGTCCAGCTCCCTGCCAATGCACCTGGGAAAGCAGTGGAAGGTGGCTGTCGTACTTGGGCCCCTGCCACCCATGTGGGGACCTGGGTAGGGTTCCCGGCTCCTGGTTTCAGCCTGGCTCAGCCCAGCTGTTGCAGCCCCATTTGGGGAGTGACCCAGTGGATGGGAGAGCTCTCGTTCTCTCTCTTTCCCTCTCTGTCACTCTCTTTCCCTCTCTGTCACCTGCCTTTCAAAGAAATAGAATAAATCTGAAAGACCTGTTTTGGCTGCAAATGAGGTGTAAGATGTAAAGGCATCCAGCTCCACACACAGAGCACACCTGTCTGGTGCCTCTGGCAGCTCTTGCTGCCAGCATCCCTGCCGGCTTTGGTCTTCTCCGATTTCCTACCTGCCTGCTCCCTCTGCCTCCCACCCTCAGCCTTTTCTGTTGGACAGGAAGAAAGACAGATCTTCCATCTGGCTTGTTCCCCAAATGCTCATGACAGGACTGGGCCAGGTCAACACCGGGAACCAGAAACTGCGAGATGAGTGGCAGGAGCTCAGACACCTGGGCCATCACTGCTGTCTCCCAGGTGCAGTAGCAGGAAGCTGGATTGGAAGCAGAGGTGGGAGCTGATCCAGGCCCTCAGATATGGAAGGCGGGTGTGCAGGTCAGTGGCTAACCTGCTGTGTCACAAGGCCTGCTGCCATCCTGTGGGTTTGTTGGATGGATGGGGACACATAACACAGGACAGTGATGGTGTCCATCCCTGTGACATCACACAGGACAGTGACGTGTGTCCATCCCTGTGACAGCACACACAGGACAGTGACGTGTATCCATCCCTGTGACAGCACACACAGGACAGTGACGCGTATCCATCCCTGTGACATCACACACAGGACAGTGACGCGTGTCCATCCCTGTGACATCACACACAGGACAGTGACGTGTATCCATCCCTGTGACATCACACACAGGACAGTGACGTGTATCCATCCCTGTGACAGCACACACAGGACAGTGACGCGTGTCCATCACTGTGACATCACACACAGGACAGTGACGCGTGTCCATCCCTGTGACAGCACACACAGGACAGTGACGCGTGTCCGTCCCTGTGACAGCACACACAGGACAGTGACGCGTGTCCGTCCCTGTGACATCACACAGGACAGTGACGTGTGTCTGTCCCTGTGACATCACACACAGGACAGTGACGCGTGTCCGTCCCTGTGACAGCACACACAGGACAGTGACGCGTGTCCATCCCTGTGACATCACACAGGACAGTGACGCGTGTCCGTCCCTGTGACAGCACACACAGGACAGTGACGCGTGTCCGTCCCTGTGACATCACACAGGACTGACGTGTCCGTCCCTGTGACAGCACACACAGGACAGTGACGTGTGTCCATCCCTGTGTCATCACACAGAGGACAGTGACGCGTGTCCGTCCCTGTGACAGCACACACAGGACAGTGACGCGTGTCCGTCCCTGTGACAGCACACAGAGGAGTTTGAGTGCCCTGGAAATTCTCTGTGCTCCACCTGTTCACCACCACCTCCTCCTTCCTGTCACCATAGTTTGCCCTTTCCAGAACACCCTGTGATAGGAATCATAGCGTGTGGTTTTCAGACTGGCTTCTTTACTAGCTGGAGGCATTTAAAGTTCCTCTGGGGCTTTCTGGGGCTTGACAGATTATTTGTTGTCCTTGATCTCTGGAGGGACCATGGTTTGCCTTCCCCTTCACATAAAAAAAAATTTATTTATTTTTTTTTTGAAAGGCAGAGTTACAGAGAGAGAAAGAGAGACAGAGACAGAGAGGCCTTCCATCCACAGGTTCATTCCCTCAAATGGCCGCAATGGCTAGGGCTGACCAGGCCAAAGCCAGGAGCCACTTCTAGGTTTGCCACATGGGTGCAGGGGCCCAAGGACCTGGGCCATCCTCTGCTGCTTTCCCAGGTGCATTAGCAGGGAGCTGGATTGGAAGTGGAGCAGCTGGGACTGGAACCAGCACCCGTATGGGATGCCGGCACTGCAGGTGGCAGCTTTACCTGCTACGCCACAGCGCGGGCCCACCCCTCACCTCTGAAGGGCAGCTGGGTTGCAGCTGCTGTGCACACTACCAGGTGCGGGTTTGTCCTGTTGGTTTCAGCCTGGGCAGGCTCACCGCATTCCCTTTGCCCATGGCTCCTCTCCGGCTTCTCTTCCCAGTCTGGGTCTGCCCGCCTTTCTCCTCTCACCTCCCACTTCCTTCTCAGCTCCACCCAGTCTCAGTCACTCCGTAGTGGTTTGGCTTGATAGTTCTCCAAGTGAGGGTCACTGGCCAGGACGATGGGCATCACCTGGGAACTTCAGCTCTTCAGGCGTGGCGTGTGGGGCAGCAGTGGGACACGGCCTGGGGTGCCTGCTTCCGTATCAGAGTGCCTGGGTTCAAGTCCCTGCTAGTGCGCATCCTGGGAGGCAGCAGGTGATTGATTGTCCAAGTGCTTGCGTCCCTGCCACTCACATAGGAGAGCCAGTGAGTCCCGGCCTCCAGTCTTTGGCCTGACCCAGTCCCAGGTGTGTTGTGGGAGATTGGGGGGTGAAACAGTGGACGGAAAAATATCTCTGTCTCAAAATAAATTTTGAGAAACAAACAAAACAAGGAGACATAGCCACTGTGGTAAAGCCACTGTCTGTGGTGCTGGCATCCCATATGGGTGCTGGCTTGAGTCCTGGCTGCTCCACTTCTCATCCAGCTCCCTGCTAATGACCCAGGAAAACAGCAAAGAATGGCCCATGTCCTTGGGCCCCTGCACCCATGTGGGAGACCCAGATGAAGCTCCTGGTTGCTAACTTCGATCTGGCCCAGCCCTGGTCATCGTGGCCATCTGGGGAGTGAACCAGCAGATGGAAGATTTCTCTCCCTTTGTCTCGTGCTCTCTCTAACTCTCTCAAATAGATAAATAAACTTTTTTTTTAAAAAGCAGGTTTCAGCAGCTTGTGAAAGGGAAGTTGAGGCAGGGCCCGGCCTCTGTGCCCAGCAGCCTCTCACAGCGATGCGGAGCCGAGCAGCCGCCCCGCCCCACCTGCTGAGCACCTGGGCTGACCTGGCCTCTGTCGCCTCTCTCCGAGCCCTGGTCCTCCCTTTGTTGGGCCCATCGCTGTTTCTGTTGCATTCGTCTCTGGTTCTCGGGGGACGCTCTGCTCCCCTGGGCCAGTCCCCACATCTCTCCCTGCCGTCTTCAGATCCGCAGTGCCTGGCGCACTGCCTGGTGAGAGAGACGCCCTTAACTGTTCCTCACATTAACTCGTATTAACAGAGACGCTAATTGGCTTCCACACACCTGGGGGAATGCATCAGTGTTTGCCAAGTGCAGGTGAGAATCACAGTAATGTCCTCTCTTCTTAGCTGAGATAAATTTCAGATAATTGCCCGTCTTGAGGTGGAAATAAACTTGGAGAAGACACCGCCATCGATTGTAGTAGGAATCTCGGGGGAGCTTTGCAGCTCCAGACGTGTAGGGTTGGGTGGGGGCGCGGGGAGGGTGTGTGGCTGGGCCAGACGCTCCCTGTTAGGAACCCAAGACAGGGCCGGGGCACGTCCACCTCCATGTCCTCTCCTCGTTGAGAACCCGTCCCAGTGGCCCACTGCTGTCAGACTCAAGTGGCATGGTATTTATTACTTCCTGAGGGCTTGAAGGGCGAAGAAAAGCCCGGGGGGTGTGAGGGTTTGGGGGACACAGGTCGGTGATGGACCCTGCAGGGGCTGCACCCGCAGCCTGTGTTAGCTTCCCGGGGCCAGCGTGCAGAAGAGCCCACACTGGGGTGGCAGCGAGGGTTTAAACTACAGGAATGTATTTTCTCACAATCCAGGGTCCGAGGTGGGGTGTGGGCAGGGCTGCTTCCTCTGGGGCCCCCTGCTCGGCTTGTAGGCGCCATCTTCGTGTGTGTGTGTGTGTGTCCTCCTCTGCTCGTCTCCTGGGATGGGGGCCCACCCCGCTGACCCCTGTTGACTTCATTCCTTCTTCGAGAGCTCCACCGTCACATACAGTTGAGTTCTGAAGACGGGGGGTTAGGATGTTACCGTAGAAATTCCAGGAGGGACACGGTAGCCCCTTACGTCCTCCACGCGAGTAACAGACAAGCCCAGCAAGGACCCAGGTGTCTGTAGCTCTTCCCGGAGTGAGCATGGGGTGGGGGAGGACCCCCACCACCCACACTGCGAGCTCTCCCGTCGGGACCCCCGCTGCCCACACCGCGAGCTCTCCCATCAGCACTGCATGTCTCCTTCCGGTGCAGACGCATCTGGGAGCGGCCCTCCCCGCTCACTGCTCCCGTGGCACAGTCCAGACGCATCTGGGAGTGGCCCTCCCTGTTCACTGCTCTCTTGGCACAGCCCAGACGCATCTGGGAGCGGCCCTCCCCGCTCACCGCTCCCGTGGCACAGTCCAGACGCATCTGGGAGCGGCCCTCCCCGCTCACTGCTCCCGTGGCACAGCCCAGACGCATCTGGGAGCGGCCCTCCCCGCTCACTGCTCCCGTGGCACAGTCCAGAGGCATCTGGGAGCGGCCCTCCCCGCTCACTGCTCCCGTGGCACAGTCCAGAGGCATCTGGGAGCAGCCCTCCCCGCTCACTGGCCCTCGTGGCACAGTCCAGACGCATCTGGGAGCGGCCCTCCCTGCTCACTGGCCCTCGTGGCATGGACCACACAGATGATTTAAGGGTTTAAGGAGTCAAAGGCATTTTCGTCATCAGCTGGATCATCGTGCTAGGAGAGGATTGGATTTCTGGTCTTAAACATTTTTTGTTTTTCAAGGCACATCACGCAGAACATGCATCGTAGCCATTTTGCAGGGTCATCTCTGGGCATGGCGTGCACTCCGGCTGTGTGACCCGTCTCTCCGTCCAGCTCTGAGATGCAGACATGGGGTTCCGTTTCAGTGTTGAGCTGTGAGTAGACAACTGGCTGGCCTAACAGCTTGCAGGAGGAGCTGGCTTGGCTGGCAGCCACGGCGCATGCACCTGGGAAGTTCTGAAACTACCAGGGTGTTAGGAGGGCCAGAGGAGCTGAAGCAAGTGCCAGGGAGATTGCCACGAGGAACCCGGGGAGGGTCCTGTCTGCTGGGAAGCACACAGCTTGCTGCAGACCGCCCGGGTGTGCTGGCCACCAGCGCCCGGTCTTCCAGGTTGTGAACTCAGCCTTGCTAGGACTGCTCTTCCTGAATCTGAATCTGCCCTCTGGGTGGATGGGTGAGGCTGTGTGTCGCCATCCAGCACTCTTTCCGTCTCATATGACAGAAACTGACCATTCATTAGACACCAGTGCCCTGCAGCCCCTAGCCACCCCCCCTTCTACCTTCTTTCTCTCTCGAGATGGAACTCATTAGATAAGTGGAATCTCACAACACTGGACCTATATATATATATATATATATATATATATATATATAATAGATATAGATAGATACATAGATATATTTAAGACTTGTTTATTTGAAAGGCAGAGTTACAGAGAGGAGAGGCAAAGAGAGAGAGAGAGAGGTCTTCCATCTGCTGGTTCACTCCCCAGATGGCCGCAACAGCCGGAGCTGTGCTGATCCAAAGCCCGGAGCCAGGAGCTTCCCCTGGGCCTCCCACATGGGTGCAGGGGCCCAAGGATTTGGGCCATTTTCTGCTGCTTTCCCAGGCCATTGCAGAGCTGGATTGGAAGTGGAGCAGTTGGGACTGGAACCAGCGCCCATATGGGATGCTGGCACTACAAGAGTGGCCTTACCCGCTACACCACAACGCCGGCCCCAATACTGGCCCTTTTGTCACCGGCTTCTTCCACTCAGCACCGTGTCCTCACAGTTTGCCCATGCAACAGCAGGTGTCAGAACCTTCCTTTTGCAGGCTGTACTGTGACAGTCCCCTGGGGAATGTGAGTGAGACTGAGACTGTAGGAGACCCTCAGAACTTGTCCATCCGGTCGTTTGCTAACGGGTGTTCGGGTTGGCATCACCTTGTGGTGGCGGCCGTGGACCCCCTAAAGTCCTTTTGTTCTGAACGGGAGTCTTCCCACACACTAAGAGGTGCTTCTTGCCCCCTTCTCTGTCAGCCCACGGAGTGGTGAGAGTGCCGGGCCCTGCAAATTACGTGAGGAATATGTCAGGCACACAGAGCTGTTGGCTCTCCGTGATTCTTTGGTTTAACAAACAAGATGTTTTGCCCTTAAGGTCTCCCTTAGCCGTGGATCTGTTCTGCACGGCGCACGAGGGAGCCCAAGGGCGGGCACTGGCTCAGCTCCGTCCTTGCCTCTGATTCAGGGCAGAGATGGTGAAGAATTGCCAGGTGGTTCTTAATGGGTGACCCAGAGCTACCCTCTGCCCAGCCGGGGCACTTGCTAAAAATTCAGATGAGAATCTCCTTTGAACAAAACTCTAGCTCAGAATTGCTCAACCACCAAAAATGCAGGAAAAATAAAAAGGAGTAGTGAGAACTGCAGACTTGATTTTCAGCTGTGGGAAGAGACCTGCAGCATGGGGGTCAGTGCTGCGGAGAGCAGCTGAGCCCGCGCCGGCCTGGCGCAGGGGAGTGGGCAGAGCTGGGGACCGTCCAGGCGCTGCGTTCCGGTGGAGACACAGCCTTGAGGCTCATGCTGCTACCACGGCGGGGCTGGGGGAAGGGTCACTGGGGAGGGCATTCTTCCCATGGAAGCCATCAGGTTTGGGGACAGCTATGCAGAGAGCCTCCCATAGCCTCCCCTCCCTGCCCACAGAACTGTCCTGAAGACGGCTGATGCCCAAACCCAACCTCACCCAGCAACGAGGAGTAAACACACAGACCTGCCCAAGTAGCTACACCGAGGCACTGAGAAAAACAGCAGCAAAATGCAAAACTCTCGTTAAATATTTGGCAGCGTGTGTTCACTTCCAGTTGTGGAAGTTACAAGGGACTGTGAACATGGTGGCTTCTGACAGCACAGGTTCCTTGTCTCCCAGTGCTGAGGTCAGAGTCTGATGCTGGGCTCCCTGGGCCAGCTCCGAGGTGCTGGGTGCACTCCGCTCTGCAGGCCTGGGGTGGAGCTGTTCTCTCGTGCTTTCCGCAGTGTCTGCGGGCCACTTGCTTGCCCTGGCTCCTGGCTTCCTTCTCCATATTTAAAGCCAGCACCCGGAGGCTGGGTTTTTGTCACATTGAGTCTGACGCGGACTCTTCCAAACGTAAAGACCATTGTATTGAGTTGGTCCCACCCTGAGCGTCCGGAGCAGTCTCCTGACATCCAGGTCATTCGTCAGCAGCCTTAATTCTACCCTCGTTGTTACGACTTCCTGCTCCATGAAGTAGGATGTGGACCTGTAGTCCACCTACAACACTGTGAAATGCAGGTGAAAATTCGCAAGGCAGAGTGGCCTAAGGAGGTTCCATCCTCCAGTTCGTTTACTCCCCAAGTAGCTGCGATGGTTGGGGCTGGGCCAGGCAGAAGCCGGGGACCAGGAGCTCCGTTCAGGTTGCCCACGTTGGTGGCAGGGGCCCAAGTACTTGTGCCATTATCTGCTGCCTCCCAGGTGCATCAGCAGGGAGCTGGATTGAAAGCAGAGCAGCCAGGACTTGAACCAGTGATGCTGGGGTTGCAGGCAGTGGCTTACCCATTGTGCCACGACACTCACCCTTCCATGAAGTTTTAAAGCAATGAAGCAATAGTAACAGATACAACAAATAAAATACTCTAATTTTTAGATGAGAGAGCAGGGGACTGGTGCTGTGGCACAGCGGGTTAACGCCCTGTCCTGAAGCACTGGCATCCCGTATGGGCACAGGTTCTAGTCCTGGCTGCTCCACTTCCAATCCAGCTCCCTGCTGAATGCACTGGAAAAGCAGTAGAAGATGGCCCAAGTCCTTGGGCCCCTGTACCTTCTTGGGAGACCAAGATAAGCTCCCGGCTCCTGGATTCGGATCGGCGCAGCTCCGGCCGCTGTGGCCATCTGGGGTGTGAACCATTGGATGGAAGACCTCTCTCTCTCTCTGTGCCTCTCCTCTGTCTGTATAACTCTGAATTTCAAATAAATAAATAAATCTTAAAATAAATGAAAGAGCAGGAGGAGTAAACTGAAGTTTCAAGAAAAAAGTAGAACAGGGTAAAAGTATCTTAGACGTGTTGGTGGAATGGGATGCTGCCGCCCCACATAAAAGGTAAGAAAGTCATAGCCAACAGCTGATGTAGAGGAGGAAGTGAGAAAGGAAACCCAGAGAACACCAGGTAAAATGGGGCAGCAGCTGTGCAAGAAGATCCTGTAGGTGGATGCGTCGGCTCTGGAGAGAACCAGAACGAAGCAGAAGAAATATCTGAAGACGAGATTCCAGAAAATGGCGGAAGCAAAGGAGACAACGGTAACAGGTGTGCAGCCATGTCACAGCAAAGAGACGACGGTAACAGGTGTGCAACCGTGTCACAGCAAAGGAGATGACGGTAACAGGCGTGCAGCCACGTCACAGCAAAGGAGACGACGGTAACAGGTGTGCAACCGTGTCACAGCAAAGGAGACGACGGTAACAGGCGTGCAGCCGTGTCACAGCAAAGGAGACGACGGTAACAGGCGTGCAGCCACGTCACAGCAAAGGAGACGACGGTAACAGGCGTGCAGCCGTGTCACAGCAAAGGAGACGACGGTAACAGGCGTGCAGCCGTGTCACAGCAAAGGAGACGACGGTAACAGGCGTGCAGCCGTGTCACAGCAAAGGAGACGACGGTAACAGGCGTGCAGCCGTGTCACAGCAAAGGAGACGACGGTAACAGGCATGCAGCCGTGTCACAGCAAAGGAGACGACGGTAACAGGCGTGCAACCGTGTCACAGCAAAGGAGACGACGGTAACAGGCGTGCAGCCGCGTCACAGCAAAGGAGACGACGGTAACGGGGGTGCAACCGTGTCACAGCAAAGGAGACGACGGTAACAGGTGTGCAACCGTGTCACAGCAAAGGAGACGACGGTAACAGGTGTGCAACCGTGTCACAGCAAAGGAGACGACGGTAACAGACGTGCAGCCGTGTCACAGCAAAGGAGACGACGGTAACAGGCGTGCAGCCACGTCACAGCAAAGGAGACGACGGTAACGGGTGTGCAACCACGTCACAGCAAAGGAGACGACGGTAACAGGCGTGCAGCCGTGTCACAGCAAAGGAGACGACAGTAACAGGTGTGCAGCCACGTCACAGCAAAGGAGACGACGGTAACAGGCGTGCAGCCGTGTCACAGCAAAGGAGACGATGGTAACAGGCGTGCAGCCATGTCACTCAGAGCAGTCAGCATGAAAATCCCTGCTTCAAAGACAAGAAAAAGACCCCTTTAGGGAATCATGCAAAAAAATAAAATAAAAAAAGAAGATACTTAGAAGAAAAAGAATCCAAGCAAGATATTTACACGTGATCAAATAGGAAAACGAGAAATCCTTACAGTAGTCTTACAGAAATATGATGTGTTGATTTTATCACTAGCTAAAGTGTCCAGAAATTGAAGACACCGACAAGGAAACATCGTTCTCCTCCATTCCTGGGGTCATTACTGGAGGATCTGCTGCAGCCAGCCAAGAGCATGAGCAGAGAGAGAGAAGTGTTGCAGAATTGCTTTGTGACCAGACCGTAACCCTGTTCTTAGTTCCCGAGGCTTGCAGTAGTGGGAGAAGTGGTACTTTTCCCTCCTGATCACGGCAACAATTAGACTATTCATAATCAAGATGCAGAAAATCTGAAGTAAACATCGTGTTAGTGGATGAGCCTAGTGTTTTCAAATTCGCCATGACCAAGTAGGTCATTCTGTGAGGAACAGAAAAACAGTTCAGTGGAAAGAGATCCAATGGATGATCCATTCAGAAATTGTACAGATTGTCTCCATTTTGTGCTGAAAATGCATTTGGAGACTTTCATCATCCATTCTGATTTTTTAAAAGCACGCAGAGAAATAGGAGTGTATGGATAGCCTTTATCCACCGTGAAGAGATGGCTTAAAAAATCTGTCCCAGCTTAAATTCCATCTTTACTTTTAAGAAAGACTTATTTGTTTGAAAGGCAGAGTTACAGGGGCCAGTGCTGTGGTGTAGCAGGTGAACCCGCCACCTGCAGTGCCGGCATCCCATAGGGACGCTGGTTCGAGTCCCAGCTGCTCCACTTCCGATCCAGCTCCGCTAAGGCCTTGGGAAGCAGTAGAGGATGGCCCGAGTCCTTGGGCCCCTGGAGGAAGCAGCTCCAGCTGTTGTGGCCAACTGGGGAGCGAACCAGTGGATGTTTCTCTTTCTCTCGTTCTCTCTCTGTGTAACTCCTGAGTTTCAAATACACACACACACACACACACACACACACATATATATTTAATAAAAAAGGAAGGCAGAGTTACAGAGGGAGATCTTCATCTGCTGGTTCACTCACCAAATGACTACAGTGGCTGGAGCTGGGGGGTCTGAAGCCAGGAACCAGGAGCTTGTTCTGGGTCTCCCGACTCAGTGGCAGGGGCACAAAGACCTGGGCCACCTTCTGCTGCACAAGGCAGTTCAGCAGGGAGCTGCATCAGTAGAGCAGCCAGCGCTAGAACCGGTGCCTCTCTGGGATGCCCGCGTCACAGGCAGCAACTTCACTTGCTGCACCACAACGCTGGCCTCCATCTTCATTCTTAATAAGAATGTTCCGGACGCATTTTCAGTGAGATCAGCAATGCTGAAATGCTGGCTCTCACGTTTACTGCTTGAAAACAACCCAGGCGGTCTTCAAAAAGTTTGTGGAATGAGAAAAGCTAGGCACAGTTTAAAGTTTTTTTCTGATGGCAATACAAGCCTATTTTTTTAAAGATTTATTTTATTTATTTGAAAGAGTTACAGAGAGAGAGGAGAGGCAGAGAGAGAGAGAGAGAGGTCTTCCATCCACTGGTTCACTGCCCAGATGGCCGCAATGGCCGGAGCTGCACCGATCCGAAGCCAGGAGCCAGGAGCTTCTTCCGGGTCTCCCACCTGGGTGCAGGGGCCCACAGAACTGGGCCATCTTCTACTGCTTTCCCAGGCCACAGCAGAGAGCTGGATCGGAAGAGGAGCAGCCGGGACTAGAACTGGCGGCCGTATGGTATGCCGGCGCTTCAGGCCAGGGCTTTAACCTGCTGTGCCACAGCGCTGGCCCCAGCAAACCTATCTTTGACTTCCGTTTTCCAGAAACTTCCTGAAGCACCCCTGTGCTGTTGCTGTTGGTATAACTGCACCAGACACTCTGGCTCTTAGGAGAGACAGCTCCGAGCGTTTTGAGACGGGACCAAACCTGAGGCTGCTTCAAGACCCTGACTGTGGGGCCGTGGTGCAGGCAGCACAATGCAGAGACCTGGAGAACAGAGAGTGAGGTGGAACCAAGGCCACAGGACTCAGGGAGGCCACAGGACGCAGCCTGCCCCTTATGGGCTGGGCCTTAGGCAACGGGGGCAAAAGAGTGTCAGGGACCATAATGCCCTAGGGCTGTGCACCGGGTGGCGCGTTTATTCAGAAGCACACAAGGTCCTAACCACAGAAGTCCAGAGGGCGGGTGGTTCCTTTGTGGGGGGATGGGATAGGAACATCGGTCGGGGGTGTTCCTGGGAGGCATTGCTTGCCCCCAGGCGCTGCCCACAGGGGTGCTTGCCTCATACTCGCCCTTCTGTGTGTTTTCTCCGTACCCATGTTTTACTTCAGAGTAAAAACCTTTAAACCCTGCAAGGCATAAAACAATAAAAGCAAGGCAAAAGACAGACTCTAGCCCGGGGCTGGCCCCTGAGATGGACAGGGTTTGCCAGGCAAGCAGACGCAGAGCCCTTAGGAGTCAAGAAAAGAGAAAGCAACAGTTCATTAGGACAACTGACCCAAGTGAGGAATGAAAGGTTCAGAATACATAAGGGAGGTGCCCGTCACTGGGTGGTGGACACCACGTGGCCGCTCAGCGCTTCCCAGCCACATGGCTGGGTTTGGCCAACGACGTAAGCAGGAGTGAATGGCAGGCCCCGTAGGAAGAAGCTGGAGAAGGACCTGGGGAGCAGGCTCCAGGCTGCCATGGACCCTTCTCACAGAGGTGCAAACCCAAGCCACCACCCCACAGGGGGCTCCCCGAGTGTCGCAGGGGGCACCGGAGAAGCCAGCCGCAGACCCTTGCTGCTTAAGCCCCTGAAGTGCCAGTGCCACTGGGAGGCGCCGACTGTGGGAGTGTGTGTGGGGCAACACTAGTCTGTTTGTTTAAGATTTATTTATTTGAAACTCAGAGTTAGACAGAAGGAGAGGCGGCGGGGGGGGGGGGGGGGAGGTCCTCCATCCACTGGTTCACTCCCCAGTCGGCTGCAACAGCTGGAGCTGTGCTGATCTGAAACCAGGAGCTTCTGGGTCTCCCATGTGGGTGCAGGGTCCAAGGACTTGGGCCATCACCACTACTTTCCTGGGCCACAGAGAGAGCTGGATTGGAAGTGGAACAGCTGGGACTCGAACCGGTGCCCACGTGGGATGCCAACCCTGCAGACAGCAGCTCTACCCACTACACCACAGTGCCGGCCCCATCACACTATTCTTGGCATGGCTTTTCCCAGGGATTACGTTGGTCCAGAGAGGGAGGAAGTAGACCACTGTCCTGAGCGGAGAGCGTGCAATGCATTCTCCAAAGTGGGAAGACTTCTAAATGGAGCCGAGCAGACAAAGCCGTGGCGACAGTGTCAGCAGGGCAGAGGAACGCCGTATTTCAGCCGTGCGCCAGACAGCACGCGACGGCCACACGCGCTCATCTCCTTCGCAGTCTCAGCCAGTGCACGGTACCGCGAGAGAGGTCGTCGGTACTTCTCTGTTCTCCTCGTTTATTCCACGTGGTGTCTTCTGAGCTGCCCTCGTGCACCTGGCCCATCTCCGATCGGTAAGTCAAGGGATCCTGGGAGCGTAGGTCCCTGCGGGGCTGGAGTTCACATCGTGGGGAGGCACAGGGGACCAGGGACGGGCGCAGCACGTAAGAAGAGGGCATAGCGGGATAGGAGGTGGCACGTGAAGAAGAAACAGCCACAGCAACACAGAGTGGCGGAGGAAGATCCGGAAGGCTGGGAAAGTCCTGAATGAGGGATGGGAAGAGATCTCATGGAGAAAGTGACGCTGGTGGAGATCTGCAGGAGGAGGGAGGCGGAGCCACTCGGGCACCAGGGGGAGCCTGCAGGAGGCTGGAACCTGGCCAGGACTCCTCTCTCCCTGTGGGCACCTAGGGCCCCCCTCTATCCTCTCCAGCCTCTGGTGGGTGTCAGCACCTGGCCTTGAGGCTGTCCCACTCCAAGCCCTGCCACCGCGGCCCAGTGCCTCCCCTCGCTGTGTCTTTAGCAGAGATTTGTCCTTGGGTTCTGAGGCTGTTGGGACAACTCAGGGTGAGCTCCTCGTGGGACTGTCCTTAAGCACACCTGCAAAGACCCTTCCCCAAGTGGGGTCACTTTCTCGGCTCGCTGGGATTAGGATGCCGTGGTCTAAAGTGGGTCTTTCCATGGGGGGCTCTCTGGGGGATGGGCGGAGTTCTCCATACAGCAGTCCAGGTTCGGGGGCACCGCGAGACAGGGAAATGGAGGTGAATTTTGATGCACACACAGCTGTTGGATCAGCCAGCGTGCTGCTGCCTGGAGCAGTCTCGCAGCCCGACAGGTGTCTGAGCAGGTGCAGTCAGAGACGCTGACGCTGTCTGTGACACCGCTCACTGCCTCCAGGTGAGGGCCTGGGCAGAGATCCCGGCTCTTAGGTCTGGTAATGAAGCTGATCCGTGCAGACCCGCTCGGCTCTCAGGGGGCAGCTGAGACCCTGATCTCCCCCTCCTGGGCTTCTTGGTGAGGAGGGGCGCTGGCACTTGCAGAGGGGAGCTCTTGCTGGGAGGCTGCCTCTCCAGGGTCCCTGACCCCATCAGCATGGGGGCTGCACAGTGAGGCAGGGCCACACCCCAGCCCGGGACAGTGACCCACAGCGAGGCAGGGCCACACCCCTGGCCCGGGACAGTGACCCGCAGTGAGGCAGAGCCACACCCCGGCCCGGAACAGTGACCCACAGCGAGGCAGGGCCACACCCCGGCCCGGGACAGTGACCCACAGCGAGGCAGAGCCACACCCCTGGCCTGGGACAGTGACCCACAGGGAGATGTCAGGCAGACAACACCTCCCGGTCACGTGCGACGTCCTGTCTCCGGGGCAGGCTGGAATCTTCGGATCACTTGCTGTGACTGCCGTATCAGGTCAGGGACTCCCGGAGACATTAGAATGAAGGGTCTGTGTTCAGGTTCTGCTGGG
The DNA here is from genome assembly GCF_964237555.1 of Oryctolagus cuniculus. NCBI lineage: Eukaryota > Metazoa > Chordata > Mammalia > Lagomorpha > Leporidae > Oryctolagus > Oryctolagus cuniculus. The sequence goes on along the minus strand of NC_091450.1, from coordinate 38,861,722 downwards.
CCCCAGTGACAGCTCCATCCCCTCCCAGTCCCAGCTCCCCCGTCTCCGTCTCTGCTGCGATGTCCCAGGCGTCCTGGGTGGATGTAGTCTCTCCCTACCTGGACAACGCCTGCACCCTCGCACAGCACACCCACAGCGCTGCCTCTCCAGGAGGAAGAGACTGAGACAGAGTGACACAGCTCAGTGGGGACCCGGGGAAGCTTCCTGGGGGGTGATGTCTCCTGGGACTGAGTGACACAGCTCAGACGGGACCCGGAGGGTGACAGATCTCCTGGGACAGAGTGACACAGCTCAGACGGGACCTGGGGGTGATGGATCTCCTGGGACAGAGTGACACAGCTCAGAGGGGACCTGGGGAAGCCTCCTGTGTGTGTGGGGGTGACGTCTTCTGGGACTGAGTGACACAGCTCAGAGGGGACCTGGGGAAGCCTCCTGTGTGTGTGGGGGTGACGTCTCCTGGGACAGAGTGACACAGCTCAGAGGGGACCCGGGGAAGCCTCCTGTGTGTGGGGGGGTGATGTCTCCTGGGACAGAGTGACACAGCTCAGAGGGGACCTGGGGAAGCCTCCTGTGTGTGTGGGGAGGTGACGTCTCCTGGGACAGAGTGACACAGCTCAGAGGGGACCTGGGGAAGCCGCCTAGTGGGGGGGGGGTGACGGACGTCCAGCCCCTGGACCTGGAACTGTGAAGGAGCCAGGGTCTGACAGCTCCGCCTCCGGGTGTGTGTGCTCCGAGACAGTGGCCATGGCAGACTCTCCCAGGGACACCAGGAACAGCCCCCGTGGGGAGGGCACAAAAGGAACCAGAACCCAGGCTCCGTCGTCATCTGCGGGTCTGTGCTTCTCCCACGGCCGGTTCTGTAAAGTGAATTTGTTGCCCCCAGATCAATACCCGTGCAGCTTCCACGGCCGCTCGCAGAGGTGCAGAGCTGTGGAAGAGGTGTGAGGGCCAGTGCACGCATCCCCAGGGAAGACCGAGGCAGGCGCGTGCCGGCGGCCCTCGCGGTTGAGCCGCACTGGGAACGAGGGTCTGTGTCGGTCCTCACTGGGCCGTGTCGTCGCTGTTCCCGGGCCCAGCGGTGGGGATTCTGAGCTCACCATGGCCCCAGGCCTCTTGGAGAGGATGCCCGTTGTAACTCAGTCTTCGGGCAGCGGTCACTCTGCTGCTGGCCCGAGTTGCTGGTCCATCAGTGCTTGTGTGTCAGCAGATACACGGACAAGGGGACGAGGGGACGAGGGGACGTGCTGACGGGCTCACGAGCACGTTGTGAACAGAGGGTTCTCCCAGGAGCGACGGCTGGGCAGCTGCTGATGCAGCGTCCACGGTGACTTCACAGGGCCTGAGCGCCGGACACCAGGCGGTCGGCCCTGGCTGCTTTCCTGGGGACACCTTGGGAGGGTGCTATGGCGGCCAGAGCCTCTGGGTTCTTGCAGCTGTCCAGTCCTTGATGGTTTTCTCCAAGGGGCCTGGGCTCAAAAGGCGAGAATGAGGGGGTCCAGGGACGGAGCCTGTTGCCGCAAGCTGAAGCTTTGGGCACCTGAGCCCACCTGGGCCCCCAGAGGTGCTGCCCCCCCCTTCCCACTGTCGGCACTGCTGACTCATCCAGTGACCGCCCGTGGAGAACGTGGCTTGGGCCAGGCCGGTGCCGGTGCCGGTGCTGGTGTGGGTGGGGGTGGGCAGCACACCTTCATCTCCGTGTCGCCTGAGCCCGCAGCACCGCATGGTGGCTTTGTGCAGTGGACGTCCGGGGTCCTGCTGTGGCGGAGGCCCCTGGCCTGTGCTCACGTTCTAAATTGCACAAACAAGAATTTCTCTTTGCCAAAAGCGTGTTTTTTTTTTTTTTTTCTTTCATGGTATTTGCTTGCATTTGCTTTGGTCACCTGGCAGCAAAACTGTTTTTTCTGAGATGAACCCACATGACAGGAGAGTGGAATTCAGGAGATTTCCGGGAGGGGGAGGGGTCCTCTTTTGAAATAAAGGGGTGAGAGTGCACGGGGTGGGGGGCACTCCTTTCTTCCCTGCCTTCGCCCTCACCTGCCCACCTCCCCCAGACAACGGGGCCGGGGCCACGTGACGATCGATCGCGGGGAAGGAGGACCGAGCAGGGAGCGATGCGTCTCTCCACGGTTGGAGTAAGCGTGGTGTTTTAGCGCAGCCCTCGTTTGGAGACATGATGGGCGCGGGGGCAGGACAAGAAGAATCGCAGCGACCTGACTCAGCAGAAATCACCCTGGAGCTGCTTATTGACCCCAGCAGGGGAGAGAAAAACCAATCAAGGCGGCTGGTAGCCGCGGCGATGACACGCACCCTCCCGGACGCGGCTCTCTGCTTGGGATGAGCGATTGTTAATCTGCGCGCAATAAAATAAGAACAGCGCATAAACAACACTCAGTGTTCTAAAAAATGAAACCATTAGTGTAACTGCACACGGCGCCCATCCTTCCCCGCCTGGAATGTGTGAAAAATCCCTTCTCCAGGGCCAATTAGGATCCCCTAGCACTTGCGGGAGAAGTGCTACTTATTATAGGTGACAATGTAATGCTAAAAAGACGCTTAGAAATGAAACTGCAGCTGTAATCATCTGGCTGAATAAGACTTCCTGGCTCCGGCAGCCTCATATATTTGGTTAAAATTCTCCTCCTTACAAAGGCTTTGTCTCTGCGTTCTGTTTCCTGGCCTGTGTGGCCGGGGGGCAAGGCTCTCGGGCCACAGCGCAAAGTGCCAGCAGCGTCCATGACCTTGGCCTCTTTCAGTCAACCTAATGTTGTCTCCGAGTCCCTGTCCAGCCCCGCTGGTGGGAACGCAGCCTTGAGCATTTCCAGGACCCATCCTCCCGCCTTCTAGAAATGGTGGGAGGCCCCTTGGGTCTCAGATGGGTGAGGACTGACGTGCCGTTGGCGGCCCTTGGTGTCTTGAGCTCTCTGCTGACTGTGTGCCTGCCAGTGGAGGGTCTTTAGCGACTCTGCTGGAGCTGGGAGTCGAGGCCGAGATCCACAACCCTGAGACACGGGGTGGCCACTGTCCCTGAGGTCCGGGCGCACCTTTGTGGCATAGTCATAGGTCCCTGCTGTGAAAGGAACTGTGGTGCCTGCACCTTGCACTCGGGCTGCTCCCTTTCTTAGTGGAAGAAACTCTCTTCCGTCCCTGTGTTCCCCCTGGAAGCTCACTTGTCTCAAAACGCAGGTTTATCAGCCAGCTTTCGGAACCAGATCAGGTGGGAGAGATTATCTGGGGGGCACGTCTGCCCTGACTTCTGTGTCCTGTGACAAGCCAACAGGGAGTGTCAGACACGCGTGTGATGAGCCTGCCCGGTGCATTTTAATCGGCGTTTTTGGAGTTGGCATTGCCTTCAGCTTTCTTACCTGCGGGGGAGGTCATTCTCCAAGACGGAGCCGAGATAAACCCCTGCGGACCCCGAGCTGCAGAAGTCAGAGGGACCCCGGAGTTACGGAGCCTCCTCTGCAGGCGAGACAGTTCCTGAATCCTGTGTTCAGCTCAGTCCAGTGGCGGCCGGAAACTTCCGGAGTCTGAATAATCCTTTCAGATAAAGTGTAATTAGATAAAGCTATCCCTGGGGCGCAGCATTTAGACCCTGGTGGCAGAGCTGTCCTGTGCCGGGGACGGCGATGTCACTCAGCAGTGGACACCCTCGACCCCCCCCCCCCTGTAGGGCCCTGCTCTGTCTCCTTGTTCCCTCCCCCTCCTGTTTAACAGGCTCCCTCACAAAAGGCTCCTAAGTCAACATCTCTTAAATCGTCTTGATGGGGTTCACCACCACACTAGCCTAAACCAGTTTCAGCTAGATTGAGACTGACCAGCCAAGCTGCGTAGGAGCGTGAGGGATGAGCGACAGCTGACCCTGGGACCAGAGTTGCATCCCCTGCTCTTCGGAACCAAATATCAGAGAATGAGTAGCAATGGAAGAGCCGAAGAGGTTTTTTTTTTTTTTAAGATTTTGTTTATTTGAGAGGTCAAGTTACAGAGAGAGAGAGAGAAATCGATCAAAAGGCCTTCCATCTGCTGGTTCACTCCCCAAATGACCACAATGGCAGGAGCTGGGCCTGTCTGAAAGTAGGAGCCAGGAGCTTCTTCCAGGTCTCCCACACGGGTGCAGGGGCCCGAGGACTTGGGCCGTCATCTGCTGCTGCTACTTTGCCAGGCGCATTAGCAAGGAGCTGGATCGGAAGTGGAGCAGCCGGGTCTCAAACCAGCGCCCCTACGGGATGCCGGCGCCCAGGTCGGAGACTTAGCCCACCCCACCACAGTGCTGGCCCCAGTGGACAGCTTTAGGAAGCGAGGGGCCTGGAACCACTGACTGGACTCTTCCGTGTGCAGTCCATGCATGATCTTGCCACAGCCACCAATCAGGTACGGCACTTCCAGGGGCCCCGCCAATCAGCAGTTGTTCTGTTGGGCAAGGTATTTGGTGGGGGTTAGGTTGGGGCTTGCAATGCTGGTGTCTCCTGGTTGGAGCCTTCTCTCCACTCCTGATTCCCTCAGGTGGGAGGTGGCAGGTGTTCGCCCAAATACTGGAGTCCCTGCCACCCTCCATGGGAGACCCAAACAGAGTTCCTGGGTCCTGGCTTCCGCCTGGCCGTGGCGCTGTTCTGGGAGTGAACCTGCAGGTGGAAGATTGATCGCCATCTGTCTGTCACTGCCTTTCAATGAGAAGAAATCTTTACAAAAGTTAGAAAAGCCTGCACCTGCTGGGCGTGGATGAACCTCCAGGGTGCTGTGCCGAGTGACACCAGCCAGCCCTAGCGAATCAAATACTCTGCGGTTTCACGTACACAAGGTCCCTAGGGAGTCATCAAGACAGAAGGTGGCTGTTGACAGGGCTGGGTGAGGGTGAGGGTGAGGGTGAGATGGATCCCAGCGTTCCGTGGTGGTCAGAGAGTGTTTCGGGCCAGTGAAGAGCTCTGGAGATGGAGGCAGAATTGTGCATTTAAACATGGCTGGGCAGGTGCATTTGATGTTGGGTGTTGTATCACAATTAAAGAAATCTTTTTTAAACACTCAAACATTTCTGTATTCTACATTTGAAAGGCAGAGAGAAATACGGAGTGCGTGCACGAGAGGGACCTTCCATCCACTGGTTCACTCCCAGGAACTACCAGGGGAGTGGCAGGGACTTGAGGTGTGCAGGGTGTTGCCAGGGTGTGCATTCCTAGGAAGCTGGATTGGAAGCAGAGCCAGGACGTGAGCCAAGTACTCCGTATGGGATGCGGGTGGTGTCTTAACTTCTGAGCCAAATGCTTGCCCAGCAAAGAAGCTATGTGAATGGCCAAAAAAAAAAAAAAAAAACAGAAAAAATGCTTTAAGATCATGCCCAGCAGGGATTGTAAATCAAAACCACAATGAGTGCCACTTCCCAACTTCTAGCATGGCCTCGGTACGGAAGAGACAGGGACAAGTGTTGGCAACGACGTGCAGAGGTTGGAGCCCTCGAGCCTCGCTGGTGGGACCGGCAGATTGGTTCAGCCGCTTGGGAAAGCACCCGGAGAGTGCTGAGGTAGCCCAGGGCCCAGCGGTTGTGCTCCTGGATGTGTCTCCACTAGGAATGAAAGCAAGGAAGCGTGCGGGCGAATGCTCCCAGCAACATCGTTGGTGATAGCTGGAAGGTGGAGACCACCCAGACGCACAGCAGCTGATCAAATGTTAAACAGCAGGCGCCGTCTTCACACAACGGAACGGTTTTCAGCGGTAAAAGGGAATGAAGTGCCAAAAACATGCTACAATACGGATGAACCGAGACGGTGTTATGCTAAATGAAAGAGGCCTGTCACAAGACACCACGTGGTATGTGAATCCATTTGTATGCAGTGGCTAGAACGGTCCTCGGAGAGAGAACGTGGGTGAGCGCTTGCCGAGGGCTGGGGGTGAAACCTGCTAGGTGCAAGCACAGAGGCTGGTAGGAGATGAAAGTGTTCTCAAGTTAGACTTGATGGTGGTTGAAAGATTGTGTGACTACATCAAAACATTGAACTGCACACTTAAAACTTAGGATTGACTTCAGAGAATTTTATTTATTTATTTAAAAGGCAATGTTAAGGGAGAGGGAGAGAGGGAGAGAGGGAGGCAGAGAGAGAGGGAGGGAGGGAGACAGGGAGGGAGACAGGGAGGGAGGGAGACATCTTCCATCCTCTGGTTCACTCCCTAAATGGCTGCAGTTGCCGGGGCTGGGCCAGGAGGTTGTGATTACATCCGGGTCTCCCCTGTGGGTGGCAAGGCCCCAAGTACTTGGGCTGTCCTCTGATGCTTTCCCAGGTGCATTAACTGGGAGCTGGATTGGAAGTGGAGCAGCTGGGATTTGAACCGGCTCTCACATGGGATGCTGGCATCACAGGCAGTGGCATAATTCACAGCTCCACAATGCTGGCCCTGAGAGAGAATTTTAAATTATTATTTGTTAATTTGAGAGGGATAGAGAGAGAGAAAGAGAGCACCCTCCCATCCATTGGTTCACTCCTCAAACGTCTACAATGACTAGGACAGGGCTGGGCTGCAGTTGGGAAGCCAAGAACTTGATGCAGGTCTCCCATGTGGGAGGCAGGAACCCAAACCCTTGCGCCATCGCTGCTGCCTCCCAGGTCTGCACTGGCGGGAAGCTGGAGTCGGAAGCCCAGGCCGAGTCTTGAACCCAGTGACTCTTGGGTGGGATGTGGGCATTCAACCACCAGGCCAAATGCCTGCCCCAGAATTGCACCTGGATGATACCTTATTAAAGTTTCTTTCTTTCTTTCTTTCTTTCTTTCTTTCTTTCTTTCTTTTCTTTCTTTTCTTTCTTTTCTTTCTTTTCTTTCTTTTCTTTCTTTTCTTTCTTTTCTTTCTTTTCTTTCTTTCTTTCCTTTTTTAGACCCAGTACGTGATGCTGGCTGCTCCATGTACTCTCTTACCATTGCCATCTGTGAAACAAGGGATCTGATGTTGTCGGTGGTTACTCAGTGGGGGGCGGGGCCGGCTGTGGCTAAGCCTCTGCCTGCAGTGCTGGCATTCCATACGGGCATCGGTTCTAGTCCCGGCTGCTCCTCTTCCAATCCAGCTCACTGCTTAAGGCCTGGGAAAGCAGTAGAGGATGGCCCTGGTGCTTGGGCCCCTGCACCCACATGGGGGACCCATTAGAAGCTCCTGGTTCCTGGCTTTGGATTGACCCAGCTCCAGCCATTGTGGCCATTTGGGGAGTGAACCAGTGGATAGAGGACTTCTCCCTCTGTCTATTAAAAAAAAAAAGAGAGAAGCTCGGGACAGGAGCCACGTCTGAGCCCGCGAGTGTGGAAAGATCACAATATTTTGGGGTGAGGTCTCACTGGTCAGCAGGTGCTGGCCATCACGGTGCTGGTTGTGGCCTGATATCCTCAGCATAATGGCAGCCTCTGTTAATTCAAGTGACAGCCAACAGGGGCACGACACGCAGTATGAATCCCCCAAACCCTGCCTAGTTAGGGGTGCCAGCCCTCGAGGGTCCTGCTGAGAGATGCACATGTCGGATAGATTTAGGGATGTCTTGGGGCACTGTTGGCATCGGGAGCTGTGGCAGGGGTGTGGGCACAGAGCTCACGAGCTGTGTTCTTACAGACTCTCACGGCAAGTGGGTGTGGGGGGCCGCTCATCTGTGACATGCCTGTGAGCGTGTGTGGGGGGGTACGCTCGTCTGTGACACGCCTGTGAGCCTGTGTGGGGGTGCGCTCATCTGTGACACACCTGTGAGCGTGTGTGGGGGTGCGCCCATCTGTGACACGCCTGTGAGTGTGTGTGGGGGTGTGCCCATCTGTGACACGCCTGTGAGCCTGTGTGGGGGTGCGCCCATCTGTGACACGCCTGTGAGCCTGTGTGGGGGTGCGCCCATCTGTGACACGCCTGTGAGCCTGTGTGGGGGTGCGCTCATCTGTGACACGCCTGTGAGCATCCCAGATGGGAACGGGAGAGAGGGCACCTCTGCAAGTTCACAGGGCTGCGTCCTTAGGGCACTGCCACCTGCTGCGCCCATGGCTGCGGCGTGAAACTGGTTGGTCTTTGCCGAGGATGGAGAGCCTGCCTTGCACCAGATGCGCTCCGCATCCCAGGAGCAATGCCTGGTGTCAGGGTCTCCCCCGACTGCCTTGGGCAGGGTGGGGAGGCTGGGAGGGGCCGGCGATTTAGCGCAGGAAGCTGCCAGGTGCCTGAGGAGGGAGAGGGGAGCGGCGGAGGGGGCGTTAGGAGTGTGCTCTTCCACAGGGGCTCCTCCGGGGCGAGGACGGGAGCTCGTGCAAAGCCAGAGAGGGAGGTCTTTTTCTTTCTGTCAACTCTGCTGTAAAGCCCTGGTCTCCTGGGGTGTGAGCAAGCATCTGGGAGAGATGCCACCTCGCAGGGGGGTCACGGGCCAAGGCGAGCGCCTGCGGGGGTGGCAGACAGGGTCTGGCGCCGTGTGAGAGGCTGACCGGGAGGGGCCGCCGCTGCTGCGCTGGTCTCCCTTTCGCCAAGTATCTAGGATTTGGAATCGGAGTTCAGGGCCATCATTGTAAATCTGAGGGTAGGTGTTGGACGGAGCAGACGGGATGGCACCGGGTGTGCCATGGAGCTGCTTAATAGGAATCCCATTATTTTGCTTGGCTCAGAAGTGATCTCAAATCCGCTTCCTCGTCTTTGCTCAGCTGCTGTCCAGGGACATCGCAGCCAGTCCCTGGGGTGGGTTGTGAGCCCGCCTGGCCCACCAGCCAAGGGGGCCTTGGGGCGGCACTGCTGCATTTTATATCTCCACTGGCCAGAAATTTGGGTCTTTCTGTGCTCCATGAAGAACTGTCACCGTCTGCATTGGTTGGCCGCGGTTATGCCGGCTGCCAAAAGGTACAAAGAAGTCCAGGATTCGGCTCAGCCAGATGTGGGTGTGGAGGAAGAAGGCTGCCGCAGGGCCGGTGGCCTGGGAGAGCTGACACTCCCACCAGGCTTGTCCTCTGGCTTGTTCCCGCGAGTCGTTACGACAGTCACTGTCCACCTGTTCAGAGCCAACAGCGAGAGCCTGCTCTGATGAAGGGGACGGTCCACGCTTGACCTGGAAGATGGACAGGTTCTTGTTACGGGGAGCAGTTTGGGTTTTTATCTCACACAGGGACAATGAGCTGGACGTGAACTTGAAGCTCACTCACGGAAGGTGGGAAGGGGTGTAGAAACGCGGAGTTTGTTCTGGGCCGCTTCCCTGCACCTGCGTGCCCCGCTCGGGGTTTGGTTCAGGTTTTCACTTGACTGTCTGTTCTCACCCGCTTGTTCAATGCAGTGGGCCGTCTTCCATCTTCAGTTTGCTCGACGGTTTCAGATTTCATCACGTTATCTTCTGCTTGTAAAGACGATTCGTGGTGACTGCGGGAAAGCTAGAGACTGCACAGAACCACGGACAAAATAAACTATCCCCCTAAACCGGGCCTCCCCAGAGCCAGTGGTCGGTTTGGAGCATTTCTCTCCTCATTTTCAAACATTCTCCAGTTTTACCGAGGGCCTGGTCTCTGGCACGCACTGTACATCCAGCGTTTGTTTTTGCTTTTTTTTGTTTGTTTGTTTTCTAGGCATATGAGGCGTCTCAGAATGCTTAAGGAAAACGGGTTCACAAAAATCATGCGTGGACTTCGAATATTGTTGTGCTCAAGTGAACTTATCTTTGAACTCCATTTCCCCTTGACCTGTCGTTAACGCCCTCATGGGCCTGTGTGTTCGCTTACTCATTTCAGGGTCTCTTGTTGCTTCCAGCTTCGTTCCTGTTTTCATTCCCCTCGCGTTTTATTCCGCGTATTTCCTCATGCCGCTCAAAGCTCCTTAATTGGCATATATAATTTATTGCACAAATTTATCATGGTCCGTTTAACTGTTTACTTGTTTTTTACATACTGAAGAGGTTCCCCATTTCTGGCTGCTATAAATTAGAATCGTTGTGTGTTTACTTAATTACCGACTGAGTGTGAATTGCTAAGCAGGATTCCTAGGTCAAGTGGATGAATCTCACTTTAAAATGGTTCTCCAGGAAAACCATGGCCTTTTCCTGTGCCTGAGTGGTGAATTGGAGTGTTATTTCACAGAAATTATAATAACATGGTACTCTCTTGTCGCTCCCCCTCTTCATGGAGGAACGACACAGAACCCTGCGTTGTTCTTTCGTCTGCTCGGCCCTCCCCGGGTTTGCTGCTGGTTCTTCCCGGGTTGGCTACCGACCCTTCCACCTCCGTGGAAGGGCGGTTCCCCCTGGCCACATTCCCCACTTCCGCGGGGGAGCGGCACACCGCCGGCCGGCTCTCTGGGGGCTGCACAGGTGTTCCCCTTAGATGTTCCCCTTAGATGTTCCTGGTGCATGCCGTCTCTCTCCTCCTTTATAGTCCTCCTCTGCCAATCCCAACTCGGCTGCCCACACGCCGAGTACGCTGCTCTCCTCCAATCAGGAGCAAGTCCTACAGTTTATTGGCTGAACTGGAGGCAGCTGTGTAGAAGCTGTTTTCTCCTCTCCCAGCACCATATTGTGGGAGAGCAGATGCATAGAATAAGTCTTAATTCCAGTAACTTAGTCTAGTCCGAGTTGCTCCCCACACTCTCTCTCTCTTTTTAAAAGCCTTGGCAATTTCATTTTTTAATTTCTCATTTTGCATTTTATATTTTTGGTCATTAAGTATAATATCTTATGTATTGGCTCATGATTTACTTACCCAGCTTTGGAACTTGTTTTAAAGCGATCATCTTTGAAAAATACTGCACATATTTCTCTATATCTTTCCACTTCTAATTTGTTCGTTTTTTTCCCTAATTTCAGTATCATAGTACCATTTCATTCATTTCTGTTGCCATTCCTTTTATATTTTTATGCCTAGAAATTCCTACATTTCTTCCTAGTTGCATGTCTTGGTTTATATTTTTAACATTTTTTAAAAGACTTATTTATTTAAAAGGCAGAGTGACAGAGAGAGGGAGAGAGAATTTTCCATCCACTGGTTCCCTCTCCACATGGCCGCAATGGCTAGAGCCGGGCCGATCCAAAGCCAGGAGCCAGGAGCCAGGAGCTCCATCCGGGTCTCCCAGGTGGGTGCAGGGGCCCGAGCACTTGGGCTGTCCCCTGCTGCTCTCCCAGGCGCATTCGCAGGGAGCTGGATGAGAGGCGGAGCCGCGGGCACTGGTGTGCCGGCATCATGGGCGGCAGCCTCACCGGCTGCTATTTAAACCATCTGGCGTTGTGAGGAAAGACGCCCGTCAGCCAGCTTTTTGTTGCCGCCAGCTCCCGAGACCACCAGCTTCCTAAGAGCAGAGGTTCCTTGAGCTCACAGTGTCGAAGGTGAGGCAGGCGTGAGGGGCAGGGGAGTGACAGAGCCGCTCTGGACGAAGGGTCTGCCAGGGAGCAGAGAGAGCGACTTTCCTAACAGCCTTTCCTGGCAAGAACTGCTTCCCAAGGCCGTGGCCCCAGGACCTAAAGGCCTCCCAGGAGGCCCCACCCGGCTAAACCTCCTGGCTCCCAGCAGCACCCCCCTGGGCACCACGCAACGTGCAGCTGATACGCAAACCACACCAGAAACTCGCTTCATTGTTAGCCAGCCAACCAGGGGTGGCAGTCCTCAGGATGCTGGACCTAAAGCAGCGGCCTGGAGCCAGGCCCCTGGGCTGCACACCCTTCTCCTGCGATCCCTGACGTGCAGGTTAGTACCTGGAGCGGTGCGATGCTGTATCTCACACCCATGGAGAAGGCGCCAGTCAGGTCGGAGAGCGGTGCACCCAGCAGCAGAACCAGGTTGTAGTACCCGAAATACAAGCTCACTGCACACCCCTCAGCCACCCCTCCCGGCCCCCGCCCACCTCAGACCCAGGCACCTGCTGTCCGTCCCCCAGAGCTGCCTGTTCTGACACTGTAAACTAACGCAGCCAGACGATGCATGGCCTGCCGCGACCCGCTTGTTTCCCTTAGCGTAGTGTCAATAATGTATTGCAATATTGGTGCTTCGTATCCTTGACTGCTGGATTATATTACCTTGCATGGACATTCCCACTCCAGGTGAATCCAGAGTCAGCTCCTGCCGTGCCCGGCCGTTGTGAAAGGCAATTTAGTTAAATAGGTTCCAGGTGACTCCCTTGATGGCGACCACGAGACCTTATGCAGAAGAGGCTGCAGGCTTAGCACCGCCCGGGGAGGCCGCACGTGGGCAGCTCGCTCGGCCCCCGGTGCCTGCCTCATTTGTCCGGCTCTGACCCCACAGTGAAGTTGGAATATGACCGGCTCGTAACTGCAGCTGGAAAATTAAATTTTATTTGCAGCACATCTTTCCCCTCCTTGCTGCTGATTTGTCTGGCCCCACGCCAGCCTCCCAATGGCTTTGGCTTCAATGCCGGGCCATAAACCCCTCCACGTTACAGCTGCATAGGCCGCGCTGGTGTCACGTTCCTCAGGACGGTTAATTAGATTCCGAGCGCAGTGTGCACCCGCAGACCGTAAAACCCCTCGGCTTCGGGCCGTGGGCTGGAGGCCGTGGGTTTTCGGTGAGCCGTAGCGTCCACCCGGAGCGGGGGATGGTGCCGCTGAGGTCTTCTGTGGATACCTGTGCCAGAGACGAGAGGACACGTCCCCAGAAGGCCTCCGTGGAATGGTCCCCAGGAGAATGGAGAAACCAGCAGTGCAGCATTGTACCACGAACCATCGGCAGCAAAAGGGAGCAAATTAGCCCGAAGTCAGCACGGGCGCTTCTGTTTCATCAAAGTCCAGCGACCAGCAGGCCTGACCCCTCCTCACGGAGGTCGGAGCGGCAGTTCCCTGTGTGGGGGTGGGTCTGGCGCGGCCGTAGCGTGGGGGACTTCCGGGTGGTGGAAAATCGCATCTCTTGACGGGGGCAGTGGTCGCGTGGGGAGATGTGCCACAGCTCACCCCCGCCACTCCGAGAACCTGAGCGCTTCGCTGACTGTAGATGTCCCCCCAGATAGAAACAAAACCCCCTGATGACGGCACGCTGGAAGATCCCAGAGAGTTGCGCAGGACAGAACCCTGGGGTCAGGCCAGCCTTGGGGAGCCACAGCAGGGGTCCTCGCTGGCAAGCCCTACCCGTTGTCCCCCGTGGTCTTCTCCTGGTCTCTGCAGTGTCCCCTGGGGACAGAGCTGTGGGCGGCGTCTGCACCTGCCCAGGTGCTCCATCTGGGGGGTGCCTCGTAAATGGGGGTGAAGCAGCTGCTTGTACTGAATGCTACGAAGGAAGCCCCTGGGACCTGGCCGCGTCCACCAGGCAACTGTACTCAGGAGTCTCCGGAGAGGCAGGCGGGGCTGGGCTGGCCTGGCCGTAAACCAGTGGACGTCATCAAGCGTCTGCCGGTGGCGGGGAGGTGGCGGCCGCTCCCCGTGGCTCTCGGGATTGCCACAGCTGTTCCTTTCTCAGAGTAGTCTGTTCCTAGCTGTGTCCTCTCAGCGTCTCCTAGGGATGGCCGATGCACCACCCAGACGAGCTGTCACTCAAGTGCTTGGTGCTCCCTGGGGCAGAGGAACCACCCAGCCAGGGTGCCTCTGGTGGCAGTGGGTGGGGCACTAGCAGTGCCACCCACAGGCCCCGTGGTATCATGGAGAAGTCCAGTTGCTGCCCGTGGTGGCACAGGCCAAGAGCGGAATCCGACCCCTGGGCAGCACCCACACCGCGTCTGAAGTGTGGGAGGAGAGATGTGGGTGCCTCCTGCTCCCAGCAGGACAGGATGGGGTGTGGCAGCGCCAGGTGCTGTCCAGTGCCCTGCGAGGAGCGGTCGCACGGACCTCAGAGGTCATCTCCGCTCCCTCCCCATCCTAGAGATGAAGAAGCACAGGCAGGAGACCCACCCAAGGCCACATGGCAAGCAGGAGAGAAAGCCAGGGTGCAGCCGGGCCCCCAGCCCAGAGCCCAGAGCCCAGCGCTCAGCCGCCTTGGCAGGTGCTGCTGTGGGAGGGCCAGGCTGGGCTGTGGGAGGGTAAGGTGCGGCTGGGAGTGGGGTGACCACGTCCCGGGAGTCCCGGTGGAGGTGCTGGCGCTGGCATCCTTCCTCCAGGAACTCTCATTCAGCCCAGACCCTCTCCTCCACACAGCGCCGTGCTCCCCCCGCCCCGGGGAGGGGGGCGTCCACCGTGGCACAGAAAGCCTTTCACTGCTTTTGTTGTCTCCTGTAGAAATAGCGACTTGGGGCACGTCTTCCTGTGTGCGCTCTCAGGGCAGCACGCGGGAGGTGTCTGGTAAGTCAGTGCGCGCGGCTGGGATGGGCGCTGCAAACGCTGTGGCTTGCAGGGCTTGGCGACCTGACGACCGACCGTGCAGGGCGGGCACGCTGGGCTCTGCGCCACCTGCTGCAGAGCCGTGTCGCGGATGCGCGGTTGGTCTGGCAGTGCTGGGTGTCGCCTTTCTTTATGCAGAAGCTCCCGGCTTGCAAATCTCTCTCCTGGGCTCCATCTCATTTGGCGCGCACAGCGGCTCCGAGGAGCGGCGTTCGGTTTCCCGCTGGGGCTGGGGCTGGGGCTGGGGGGTCTCTGAGGAGGACCAGGCTTTCAGGGGACCTGGAGGGTTGAATGCTGCAAGCGTGGCTGTGCTGAGGTGAGGAGGGGCCTCTGGCCTCTCTGGCTCGGCTGCAGCATCCTAACTCGGTGGGGACAGGGAGTGTCCCCTCCAGACCCTGAGCTGGAAAGGATCAGGGGACCCAGGACTCTCACCATCCTTGGGCCAACAATTCCTCAGCTCCCAGCCCAGCACCAACGAAACAGGAGAACACACGAGATCTTTGACTGTCAGGTGCCGTGGGGGTCCAGGGAGCAGTGCCAGGAGCCGAGCGTGGAGAGCCAGGTGCAGGCCGGGGCAGGGTTCATCAGCCGGTGCACGGGGGGGGGGGGGGGGCGTGCAGCTCAGCTCATGGGCTAAGCCAGGGGGAAGTTGGACCTGCAGAGGGGGCGGGGATCTGGAAGATAGCAAAGAGCAAGGGCAAGTGGCGGCCGCCTGGAGTTACTAGGGAGACGCCCTGGGAACCTGCAGCCCCACGGCCCCACCCGCTCGCCAGGATGAGTGCAGTTAAAACACCAAGCGAAGTGAGGCGTGGCCGGCAGAGCTGGGCGCTCTGGGCAGCGGCTGCGTGGTTTCTGATAGATCCCAGTACATGCACCTGCCCTTGTCGCCGTTCTTTATGCAGAAGCTCCCGGCTTGCAAGTCTCCACAGTGCAGCAATTTCACCCCTGAGTGCACCTGCAGGACGAGTGCCCGTGGACCAGCAACTTTGATCCTAGCCGTCTTAAACTGGAAGTCCCCAGGCGCACATCAGCAGTGGCACGGGTAGATCCACCCTGGGACGGTCGCAGAATGAGCCGCTAACGGCAGCGAAAACGAACAGTCCTTACACAGGTGTGGGCAGACCGCACGGGTCTGAACGGAGGAGGCCAGAAGACAGCTCATCCTGGTTCCATTGGCATCAAGCTCAAAACCAGGCAGAACTCTCCCTCCCCTCCTTCTCCCCTCTCCTGCGCCTCCCCCTCTCCTCCCCTCCTCCCTCTTCTTCCTCCTCTTCTCTCTCTCCCCCCTCCCCCCGCCGGGGCCACTTTTGGATTCCTTATAGTATGGTGGTCTCAGAATTAGCGAGCTCCACCCTGACTTTGACAGGTGACGCCCACCTGCAGTGTTGGAAGTAGAGGAGTGGTATCCTATGGGGGGGGGGGGTCGTGTGTTTGAGGGGCGTGGAGGGGGCTGGAGGAAGAGTGAGATGGAAGAGGAAGGAACCTTCTGGAAGCTGGCAGGGGTCTGTTTCTTGAGTTGATTGATGGCATAGTGGTGGCAATGACTGTGAAAACCCAGTGCATTGTGCCCTTGAGATGCGTGTGGCTGTCCGTAGGAGGCGGTACTCAGAAAGTTCACAGGAAATGGAATGAAAAGATAACTTTATTACGGTGCAAAAAAAAAAAAAAAAAGGTCACATCCCTGATGGTTTTCTCCTGACGTGAACTTGCGGAAGACCCCTGTGTATGACACTGCTGTCAGACTGAGAACAAGGGACACGTTGGGTACCACTGGGGCGCCTGCACCTGCCGCGTCCTGAGTTACTCTGACATGGGCCTAGGGAAGCAGACACACACGGCACAGCACAGCCAGGTGTCCAGGTCCTGGGCCTGCCCATGAGACCGTCTGTGGCCCAGCACAGCACAAAGCACCATCGTGCACAATGGGTGTTGGAGGCTGGGCCTCTGCAGATTGACTTCATTTCAGTGAGTCTGGCCGCGGCAAAGTTTAAAGCTGTTTGAATCCCCAAGGAGTCACTGGAGAGGCCTCGTGTGTCTGTGGAACCAGGAGCCACATACAGGGCAGATGGCTCCCCGTCGGGGTCGCCGGGAAGCGGGCAGGGGCAGGCTGCTTTCCTGGAGAGCTGGTCCACACAGCAGAGGGGACCGTTGCCTGGCCAGGCTGGGCAGCGCAGTAGCCTGAGCAGAAAGTCCACCAGGGCCGCCTCCGAGCTCCCTCCCCTTCCTGCCCAGCAGCCTGAAGCCAGGGCTGCATAAACTGTCCCAGCTGAAGGGCTGCTCACCCCACCCCTGCTGGCCACTCAGTGCTGTACCCTCTGCCTCCTGGACCGTACCCCGCTGCCCCTGCGGGCACCCGCACCCTCAGCCTGATACCTTCCTCGCTGCCTGGCGGTACTGAAGGTCTGTGCAGCTGGCTGACCCCCAGGAGGGGAGTTTGCATTTTCGGAGGGGCTCATGCTGGCCTGGGCCTCCCTCCTCCCCAGCTTCCGTCCACTGGAGACATCCAGCCAGGACCGCGGCCTTGGGGCAGCTGCACAGGCTGCAGTCCTGTGGCCAGATCTGCCTCGGGGCTCCAGGCCTGGACTGCAGCAGGTGCGTTGAGGGAGCGGGTGACCCAGGCCTCGGCTCATAAAACCCTCACATATTTTTTTAATGCCTGTTCTAAATTCATTTGAGCTCTGGGCCCTTTAGCCCGTGCTGATAATGGGCAGGACTGGGAAAGGCAGTGGAACTTGGCTCGCTTCTCGCTGTCAGCTATGCAAGGGAGAAGGGAAAGCTTGAATATTTATGCCTGGACCAATTCCCCTGTATGCCTTCTGCACCAATTCCCAGACACCCGGAAGAGCCAGCAGCTTCCTTGCCGCACCCCTTCCTCCCCAGCCCCCGTCTTCCCAGTGCATTGCAGCAGAGAGCCCTACAGGGCGCGATGACCACGGAGTGTCTCGTCACCGGCACCGCCACAGGTAACCAGCGTGGGGGAAGACACGTGGCGCATCTCCTAGGATACCCCTGCTAACCAGAACTGTTAAACATGAAAGCGGATTTGGGCTCCTGGGGAGAGGATGAGAGTCTCCTGTTTAATTAGATGGAGCAAGAAAAAGGCTTTTTTTTTTTTTTTTCCCCAGCATGTTTCCGAAGCTGGAGTTGGCCTTTGTCCATCCACAACACTAAGCTGTGTCTAGGACGTGGGGAAAGTCTCGGTTCAGCCGTCACCGGCTCAGGTTCAAGTTGGAGGATGCTGTGAGGTGCTGGGGACCGTGCAGCCCCCAGGTCGCCAAGGCAGGCAGTCCGGCCCTGTGGTTTGCGCCAGTGTCTGATGCCAACGCGCCCAGCACCGCCGGTGTCAAGCTCCTGAGGTTGGGATGGAATGTGCAGAGCCTCACGCACGGAACCAGCTGTGGTGCAGCTTCCTGACTCTGTGATGCAAATAAAAACCTGAGCCCTTCATTTTAAGGACAAAGCCTAACACGGCTTCTCCCTGCCCCTGGCTTTTTGGCAGGCAGCCCACGTGCCTCCAGCCGGGCTGGAATCTTTAGCGTTCAGGTCACCTCAGGGCCCTTCCGCACTGGCGCAGGCAATTGCCAGAGTTCAGTTTCAGTTGCGATCACGGCCTCCACACGAGGGAAATGCTTGGCCAGGAACAGTTGTGTCCTCTCCCTCCCTCCCTCCCTCCTTCCCTCCTCCAAACCAGCCTCTGATCTCCATCTGCCAAGACCCTGCTTGTTTGTCCCTGGGCATCACACGGGGAGGGGGAGGGGGAGGGGGAGAGGGAGAGCTCCCTTCTGGTTCACTCCCCAAATGGCCGCAACAGCTGGAGCTGTGCTGATCCGAAGCCAGGAGCTTCTTCTGGGTCTGCCACATGGGTGCAGGGGCCCAAGGACTTGGGCCATCTTCTCCTGCTTTCCCAGGCCACAGCAGAGAGCTGGATCGGAAGTGGAGCAGCCGGGACTCAAATCGGTGTCCATATGGGATGCCGGCACTGCAGGCAGTGGCTGAACCTGCTAAGCCACAGCGCTGGCCCCGTGAACTGTGTTTCTTAAAAATGTTCCACGGCCTTGTCTCAGTGGAAAGAGGCTGTGTGAGGGGAGGGCTGCCTCCAGCCCGAGTACCTGTGGTGATGGCGCCGTGCCTCGGCGTGTGCTCTCTGGTGTGTACCCCCTGTCCCCGACCTGTGGCTCACGTGACCACGGCACGGAATTTTCCATTCGAATTGAAATGTCAGTGGCCATATCTGTCAGAGGCTACCATCCTGGGCAGCGGTGCCCTAGACTAAGTCCATTTAGGGGTCAGGGAGAGACTCGGAGGAGACCCAGCCCCTGCCTCCCCCGGCTCTCTGCTGCTGCAGGGGACGGTGGGGAGGACTCTTGGAGCCAAGTTTTACCACAGTGCGAGTGCTCAGTGGGATGTGGCTATAGACTGTGCTGCCGTTCCAAATGTCATCACTGAGCGGCTTTTATCTTCTGTGTTGCTGGGGCTGCAAGTCCAACCTCAAGGTGCCAGGGGTGTGGCGGCCTCTGAGGGCCCCTCCCAGCTCAGGGGTGGTGCGTGGTGGAGGAGGGCGCGCTGGAGTCTGTGATAAGAACACTGGTCTCGGCCGGCGCCGCGGCTCACTAAACTAATCCTCCGCCTAGCGGCGCCGGCACACCGGGTTCTAGTCCCGGTCGGGGCACCGGATTCTGTCCCGGTTGCTCCTCTTCCAGGCCAGCTCTCTGCTGTGGCCCGGGAGTGCAGTGGAGGATGGCCCAAGTGCTTGGGCCCTGCACCCCATGGGAGACCAGGAGAAGCACCTGGCTCCTGGCTTCGGATCAGCACGGTGCACCGGCCGCAGCGGCCATTGGAGGGTGAACCAACGGCAAAGGAAGACCTTTCTCTCTGTCTCTCTCTCACTGTCCACTCTGCCTGTCAAGAAAACAAAAGAAAAGAAAACAAAACAAAAAAACACTGCTCTCATTTACGAGGCCTGTCCTCGTGACCTGAGGGCTGCCACTCTGTGTGAACACTGGGATTCGGGGAGACCCCCAACTTGGACCTGGCTGTTGTGAGTTAGGAAAGGCAATGCCGCCTGGGTGCAGGGGCCCTGGGAGGGTGCGTAAAATCCAACATGGCTGTAGCACCACCAGCCGCTGACATGGCGACGAATCCACTGGACAGAGACAAAGCTACAAGGTCTCATTTGGAGAGGATCAGTGTGCAGATAAAGGCGACTTCCCTGCAGGCCTGCTGTGCTCACAAACCCAGGGTGTCGGGAGAGCCCACGAGTGCCAGGAGACCAAAGTCGTGTGTGTGTGTGACCCCAGGAGTTAGTGCTCTGCCGGCAAAGCTGCGGCCACATTATGCGTTCGTCTTCTGTCACACATCACAGACACAGTGTGCCCTTCTGCACATCGAACTGTTGCTCAGACATTCTTCCAAAGAGAGCACCCCACCGTCACGGGAGCCCTTCGCCTCCATCACAAGAAATGAGGAAGCTACTGGGAGGTGTTGGAAGGAGGGGCACCCCAAGACTCCCCCCCCCCCCCCACTCAGCCTTGCTCTTCCTTTAGGCAGCTGACACTTGTGTCCAGGTCCCTAGGGAGGGGGCCCCGAGCTCTGACCGTCACCCTTTGAGTGACATGCCTCCCTCTGTGCCCAAGGCAGGGTTATGGTCGATGTGGGCTCTGCAGAGGTCCTGATGTTGAATTTAAAACACGGCAAGAATGGAATGGAGGCCTGCAAATTCATGGGATTCCATGGGGACTGTCGTGGGGAGTATCAAGATCTGCAACCAGCGTTATGTGCAGATTTGACACCTTGGTGTGACAGGCACGCCATAAAAAATATAAAGCAGCTGATGAAGTAGCCCAGAAACAGAAGACAAAATAGTAAGATGGAAGATGGAGGCCTCAACACATCAATGGTTACATTAAATGTAAACGGTCTAAATATACCACTTCAGGATAATGATAGAGTAGATAAAAACTGTGATGCAGCTATGGGAAATAAGCCCGCCTGAGACCACCTCCCCACCGAAGGACGGGCTCGAGGAAGAAGGAGCAGACAGTGAGCGTCTACTGAGCCTGGTCCTCGGAGCGCTGGCCGGCAGGTGGAGGCAGGCTCCACCCTCAGGCATTCAGCCCCTTCATCCCTGCCTCTCACATGGCCCCTCCCCCAGGTTCTCGCTGGTTGAGAGACTTGGGGAGGAGCGGTCTAGACCTGTTATGGCACCGAGGGCAGGGTGAGGGAGGGTCACGGGCAGATCTGGGACAGAGGATGGGGGTTTCCACTGTGGTGTCTGCAAGGCTAACAATTCTGGGAACTGAGATGGGAGAGCGCTGTGTAAGAAGCATCTGGTGGTCGCAGGTCCCAGACCTGCGGAAGGTGACGACGGTGACAAGTGTGCAAGGCCTCAAAGCCAGCTCAGCACAGCTGACCTAGCTTTTTTTTTTTTTTTTTCAACTCTATCTCATAGCTGCTCTCCTATGTGCACTGAGCCCTACTGTCATAGCTACACTAAGGCTAAGCTAAGTCTTTTAAAAATACACCATGATGATTTTTCTCAATTCCCTTTAAAAATAAAATACTATTTGGTAGTATTGTTTCATTCTCTGGCATTAAACTGGTTTAAGAATGTGTGTTTGTGAGCCGGCGCCGTGGCTCAATAGGCTAATCCTCCACCTTGCGGCGCCGGCACACCGGGTTCTAGTCCCGGTTGGGGCGCCGGATTCTGTCCCGGTTGCCCCTCTTCCAGGCCAGCTCTCTGCTATGGCCAGGGAGTGCAGAGGAGGATGGCCCAGGTGCTTGGGTCCTGCACCCCATGGGAGACCAGGAAAAGCACCTGGCTCCTGGCTCCTGCCAGGATCAGCGCGGTGCGCCGGCTGCAGCGGCGGCCATTGGAGGGTGAACCAACGGCAAAGGAAGACCTTTCTCTCTGTCTCTCTCTCTCACTGTCCACTCTGCCTGTCAAAAAAAAAAAAAAAAAAAGAATGTGTGTTTGTGTGTGTGTGTTGTATCCTTTTTAAAAGCATGATATTGTTTTGTTGCTAGGTTAATGGTGTGTGCTTGTTAATTGTCGCTTCTTTAATCTGTGGCAAGTCCTATACAAGGGGTAACATAGCATCCCAAGCGGTTAGGACCCCTGCCACAGTGATGGGAGAGGTTAGAATTGAGACTCGTTTCCCTTTTATTTTTCAAACCAGTCCTCCAGCCATGTGTAAAACAATCTTTAATTACTGAATTTTGAGCTAATTCCTTAGATAGTCCCTTTAGGCCTTCTAAGGCTCTAGAAGTGGATCTATTAGGTGCAGTGTATTAGGAGTAAAAATATAGCATTGTCCTCCCAACATTACAGACAGCACCCTCCTCTGCCCACATCATGTCTGAGACCGGTCTCTCTTTTTCCAAGTCATCCTGCTGGTGGTACTTAGTTTTATGGCCAGTCCCTCAAGAGCATCCAAGATATAATTAATGAGCCTTTGGTGACTATATCAGATAATCCAATCAGCATTCGTACTAATGACGACTCACCAAAAAAGATAAGACTTGAATTCTGCTGCTGTTTGGTTTCAAGCTTTGAATTCATCAGGGACCCCCTTGGGAATCTCTGTTGAGTGTGGGTACCCATGTGGGTCAAAAGACTCCAGTACTGGTCCTGGTGACTTCCTTGACCGATGGTAGTCATCACAAGTATGGGGTTGGTTCTGGTACACCATGGTGAAGGGGGTCATCAGCTGCACCAGCGCACAAGTCCCTATGCAACCTGATGGCAACTGGTCACGAAGGTTTCTCCCTCCACAAAGCCACTGTCCATTGGCCGTGGTATGCTTACGGCTGAAGAGTTGCTGTCAGAGTCTGTAAAGACATTTACGACCCGGGCACAGGCCAAGGGCTCCCCCACAGGGTGGTTGAGTTCTACCCCTTGTCTGCAGAGACAGGAGGAGTAATGCATTGAGTCTATGGAGAAAGAAGGAACGAATGTCTGGGAGCGGGACTTTTCTGGGGACAGCCTTGGCAAGCTCTGCAGGTCTTGTTTTTCCGTGTGTTCTCTTGGTACAGAGCCAACATACAACTCATCCCAGCCAGTCACAGTCCCATCCCGGAGGGACGGGGCCACCAGGCCTACGGCTGCCCGCCTACATGTGCGTAACAGTGGCTTGTGTTGGCGGCCTGTACTGAAAATCTTGGTATTTAACACAGGCATTTCTTTCTCTATCTCTAGGGTTTCTCTCTGAGTAACTTTTGAGAATATTTTTACTTATTTTGAGTTATTTTTGTAAAGGATTGGTGTTGGAAGCTGGTGTGGGAGATAGAGCTGATGGAGGGATCTGGGGTGGCCCGGTTGTGGCCCAAGGATCTTACCAGTAACTGATGTTCCCAGGCCACCGAGTGTAGGGACCTGACTTTGGGGTTGTCAGCAGTTAACAGAGTGGGGTTACACTGAAGGGTTGGCAGGTTGGTGGCGGGGACCCTGGGAGAGGGGTATTCTCCCCTTCAATTTTTTGTACTGAGCCCGGAGGTTCTGCCCGTCCCTGATGTTGTGTGCTACGCCACACTTCACCCCAGCCACTGCGGGGCTATGGGCTGGCATATTTGCCGGAAGTCTCATTTGTGTAAGATTCCAGGCTAAGATACTTATTTATGTAACTAAGAAACTTTTGGTTTCCTAAATTTCCACAGTGCCACTGGACATGCATAAACGGCATGGTTTGACGGCCGGGAGTCTCGGTTACCTTAATTATTAATTTTATGGGGTATCTTGTAGTATCCTTATGATATCCATCATGAAGACCACCTAATTTACCACTTCATTGTTGGAGATTCTGGGCACCATTAAGAGGCTCAGTGCAAAAAGTACGTCACTGAGTGACGGCAGTCTTTAACGTCCTTGGGCCTGCCGCTCTCTCTCTCCGTCTTTGGAGTCTTTGATTTGAATATGATGGGTCCGGCTCTTTTCACGTTCCTGCCTTGGCAGCTCTGTGCGCACCTGGCAGGGCCCTCACATGGCTGGTTTGTCTGTTTTGGTCTCCACTGGGTCACCAGGTTGGAAGTGAGGAGCTCTGACTCAAGGGGAGGAGTTTAAGCAAGGTGTCCTCTTCACCTGAGGGCTGGGGAAGTAGAAGACTAGAAGACGTGGCCAGATTCCATTGCTTTGAAACCTGATCTTTTGTCTCCATGGTGGGAACATCGGTGGCCCTGCCCGAGTAAGGGGTGCGTGCAGGTTTATAAGGAGATATGGAGTGGAGTGCTCCAGACTCTAAGAGGTGATGTTGAAAGGCGCTTTGGCTAGGGCAGCCTGGTTTGTACGATTGGCTTGGTAATTTTTTTTTTTAAGAGTCTGATTCATTTTCTCCACCCTTCTTGGAGAGGGTGGGGTATGGTAGTCCCATTCTATAGCCAAGCCCTCCATGACTGTCTTTAACACTATTGAGGTAAAATGACTTTTGTTATTGGAATCAATATTTTCTCCCAGTCCAAATCTAGGTATAATTTGTTTCAAGATAATTTTGATGACATTTTCAGCAGTGGCTATTGTGAAAGGAGAAGGTTCTACCCAGCCAAAGAGATGATCTGTAATCACCAGTGAGCATTTTTTAAATTAAGATTTATTTATTTATCTGAAAGTCAGAGTTACACAGAGAGAGGAGAGGCAGAGAGAGAGAGAGAGAGAGAGAGAGAGAGAGAACGAGCTTCCATCCGATGGTTTACTCCCCAGTTGACCTCATGGCTGGATCTGTACTGATCCGAAGCCAGGAGCTTCTTCCAGGTCTCCCACACAGGTGCAGGGTCCTAAGGACTTGAGCCATCGTCTACTGCTTTCCCAGGCCACAGCAGAGAGCTGGATGGGAAGCTTCCCTCCGCAGCTCTGGGAGAGATCCGGGGGCCACACCCTGATCTATGCGAGAGAGAGGCAAGGGCCGGGGCCAGAGCTGTGAGGAGGACCTGTTAATGTGTCTACTGCCTGAACCTCCTCCGTGGACCGTTGTAAAGGCTACAGGCTTGAGAAAAACAGTCTTTGCCTTTTGTAGCCTAAGAACCGTTCCAGAGTTGTCAAGAACCCTTGCGGCCTTGTCAGCTCAGTTTGGTTGTAGGTAAGACTGGGTGTATGACTCCTGATACTCCCAGGGTTGGCTGGGTACTCGCCTCTGCTGGTCGGATGCCCCGGGCACCTCATTTCCCTTTGTACAAATTGGAGCTTTTATTTAGAATCTCGCACCTGAAATACAAAACAACACAAGAAACCCGCAGCTCCCATTCTGCCAAGCAGGTCAGCCGGTCCATAGTGGCTACGGCACCTGCTTTCTACGTGAGACCAGAGGTTGTACTCATGTCCTGACGGTTGGAGGTCAGGGGCAGGGCCACATAGGCTTGCAAGAATGTGTTCTGACTTTTTAAAATTTGGCCAAATAAGGTGGGTGCCTCAGTGACGCCTTGGGGCAATACAGCCCATTTTCTTCCCATGTGGGAATTCTCCCACTCTAAGGCAAAGAGGTCTCTGCTCCAGTGGGCAGGCCCAGAAAGCATTTTTTTTTTTCTCAACCACACTAACCCATCTATGGTCATGAGGAATTTTTTTTTTTTTTTTGACAGGCAGAGTGGACAGTGAGAGAGAGAGACAGAGAGAAAGGTCTTCCTTTTGCCGTTGGTTCACCCTCCAATGGCCGCCGCGGCTGGCGCGCTGCGGCCGGCGCACCGCGCTGATCCGATGGCAGGAGCCAGGAGCCAGGTGCTTTTCCTGGTCTCCCATGGGGTGCAGGGCCCAAGCACTTGGGCCATCCTCCACTGCACTCCCTGGCCACAGCAGAGAGCTGGCCTGGAAGAGGGGCAACCGGGACAGAATCCGGCGCCCCGACCGGGACTAGAACCTGGTGTGCCGGTGCCGCTAGGCGGAGGATTAGCCTAGTGAGCCGCGGCGCCGGCCGGTCATGAGGAATTTTACTGAGGAGGTAAAGGGTGACGAGTCTGTACAACTTGAATGATGGCTCTCAAGTCTGGCACTAACCTGTAAGACCATCAGATTTCTTCATTGGAAGAATTGGACCTACAGCGTTCTAACAGTCTGTCTTAATGAGACCCCGTATTGCAGGTTGTGGTCCCTGTCTTCCTCATTAGAAATAGGATATTCTCTCTTGTGGCCTGTTTCCCCTGCTTGTTTAAGTTAGATTTCTTAGAGTTACAATTTTTAGCCCTCCCCTGTTTCCCTTATGTACCCATACAGAGGGTTCAGTGTGTTTTTCTTCTGTTTTAAGGATTTATTTATTGTGAGAGAGTTACAGAGAAAGAGACAGATAGACAGAGATCCTGGATCTGCTGGTTCATTCCCCAGATGGCAGCAGCAGTCAGCGCTGGGCCAGACTGAAGCCAGGGGCCTCATCCGGGGCTCCCACGTGGGTGGCAGAGGCCCAAGCACATGGGCCATCTTCCTTGGCTTTTCCCAGACCATTAGCAGGGAGCTGGATTAGAAGTGGGGCCAGCGCCGCGGCTCACTAGGCTAATCCTCCGCCTGCGGCGCCGGCACACCAGGTTCTAGTCCCGGTCGGGGCGCCGGATTCTGTCCCGGTTGCCCCTCTTCCAGGCCAGCTCTCTGCTGTGGCCAGGGAGTGCAGTGGAGGATGGCCCAAGTGCTTGGGCCCTGCACCCCATGGGAGACCAGGAGAAGCACCAGGCTCCTGCCATCGGATCAGCGTGGTGCGCCGGCCACAGTGCACCTCCGGAACAGCCATTGTGGGGTGAACGAATGGAAAAGGAAGACCTTTTTCTCTGTCTCTCTCTCTCACTGTCCACTCTGCCTGTCCAAAAAAAAAAAAAAAAAAAAAAAAGAGGAAGAAGTGGGGCAACCGGGGCACAAACCTGCACCCGTGAGATGCCCGCCTCACAGGTGGTAGCCTTACCTGCTGCACCACAACACCGGCCCCTCTTCCTTTCTCTAGGGAAGTTCATCAGGCCTCCCAGCTGTCCATCATCCACTCCCAGTCTTAGCCCTAGCTCTCTGCCTGCCTGGGACATCAGTTCCCACCTCCAGAACGTATAAGAAAGATCCTTCAGTTTGCTGCGACCCTGACGTAACTCCGGTCTTATCAAATACTGGGACCTGAAATCCTTCCCTGTGTCCCTCAGACGCTGTCCATGTATATCTTTGGATAATTTTGTGCCCTTGGTTCATAAACGAGGGGGCTCAGGCTGTCCCGGCTCCACCAGGGGCGTTGGTGCTCCCTGCAGCCTCTGGTCCCCCCTTGAAGTTCATCAAGGGTACCTGGTGGGCCCCGTTGAAGAGGACTCTCGACACCTCCCCTCTCCACCTCAGTCCTCCTCGAAGGTCATGGGGGATGATCTGTCTTTACTTCTGGGCGCTGGTTTTGGCCGTGTCCCGGCTTTCTAGCGTTGTAGCATCCGGCAGGTCCAGGAGCTGTCCTTTATTTTTTCTGCTTTGCTGGCCCTGGTGAGCCCCATTTCCCCATGACTGGGCTTCTACTCCTCGCACCTTTTTGTCCATCGCTTTTTTCCCCTTGTGGATATCACGATTTTTGCCTTTTCTTTTGCTTTTCTGCTCTCTTTTTACAAAGACTTTTTGGGCTTCTTTTAATAAGTCATTTTTTTTTTCATTGCATTCCAATTTTTGTGATTCTTTTTCAGCAGTAACAGGCCAGCTCTTAGCTACAAAGTTGACTCGTAGCGACCCTGTCCCAGGTGGCTCAGAGCGACCCCGGAGCGTTCCCTCCTCTGGTCTTCAAGCCGCTGTGAGCAGGCGGAGGGCTCTCCTCCTCCTCTTTGTTGAACTTCAGACGCCTTTGTGACATTTTGTCATCTCAGGGCTGACTCTCGAACCTCCTTGATCACCGATTCCTTTACGCCGTGCGTCCCTGATCCGTCATGCATGTGGGGAGTTCTGCCTCGGCTGGGGAGACTCCAGTCCAGGGGCCGTTCTCTCTCCCACATGACCGTAGCCCCGCCTGACCAGACCTCCTTCCTCCTGTGAATTACATGTTCTTCATGGGCATTGTTTCCACCCAGGTGCACTAGCTGGGTCCCCAGCATGGGTCTGATTGATCCACAAGACCGAGTGGGTCTTCTAGAAGTGGCCTCAGTACTGACCTAAGGACTTGCAAGAGGAACATGGACAAAACCAGTTTCTCCCTGCCTCCGGGGCCTTCCCGAAGCGAGCACATGTTAGACATTGTCTGTTCAGATGGAACAGGGACTTTTCTGAATCTTTCTGCGTCATGGCCGCTCTTTGCAGCTTTGGATATGAACCTGGAGGCGCTGTGGGGTCAGCCTCTCCACGTTATCTGTAGACTCTGACTGTCCTGGTCTCTCTGTCCCTGTCTGTCCGTTGTCTTAGGTTCCGTCCTGGGCTGCACAAAACTACAGGGTCTTTGCCTCTTGATCCAAGGGGCCTCCGCTCCAGCACCCCAAGCTTGACCACATGAAACTGTGGTGTTTCTTTGCTTTTGGGTTCCCCAATACTTTCCCCTAAAGACTTCTGGAGAGGAGTGTAACGGAGCGCTCCCTGGGATTCTTGTGGCCTAGGGTTTCTGTTTCCCGTTGTTGGCCCGGCACGCTCAGGCTGCCCTAACGTGAGTGTCCTGTGTGCAAGCCCCCGCAGCTGACTTCTCTGATGTCCTCACCCTCTCTTTCAGAGGTATTTTACACCCCAGGATTCGTGCTTCACTTTTAGCTACGTCCCAGCCACACACATTTGACCCCTGAAAATACCCTGCCATCAGGGAAGTACGTACAAAGTCCAGTTTATTTATTTATTTTATTTGGCAGGCAGAGTTAGAGAGACAGAAATAAAGATCTTCCTTCCATTGGTTCACCCCCCAAATGGCTGCTATGGCCAGAGCTGCGCCGATACAAAGCCAGGAGCCAGGTGCTTCTCCTGGTCTCCCATGGGGTGCAGGGCCCAAGCACATGGGCCATCCTCCACTGCACTCCCTGGCCACAGCAGAGAGCTGGCCTGGAAGAGGAGCTACCGGGACCAGAACCCGGTGCCCATATGGGATGCCAGCGCTGCAGGCAGAGGATTAACCAAGTGAGCCATGGTGCCGGCCCCCGAAGTCCAGTTTTTTCCTGCCGTGCTCAGTGTTTGGAGCACCTGGTGGCTATGGAGTGCCTGCTTTTATTTTCAGCAGTGTCGCTTTGCTTTGCCTTCAGTCAGTCTCAGGCTTGTCTGTGTCTTCCACGAGAGAGAGAGAGAGAGAGAATATGAGAGAGAGAGAATATGAGAGAGAGAGAATATGAGAGAGAGAGAATGAGAGAGAGAATGAGAGAGAGAATGAGAGAGAGAATGAGAGAGAGAATGAGAATGAAGGCAGAGTGGGCCGCCGGGCGTTGGGTGGGATGTGTGTCCCTCTATCCCAGAGCTCCCGTAGCATGGATGCACAGAGACCCCAGAAGAGCTCCTAGGTTGTGGGAAATAAGCCCGCCTGAGACCACCTCCCCACCGAAGGACGGGCTCGAGGAAGAAGGAGCAGACAGCATCTACTGAGCCTGGTCCTCAGCGCGCTGGCTGGCAAGTGGAGGCAGGCTTCGCCCTCAGGCGTTCAGCCCCTTCTTCCCTGCCTCTCACCTGTCCCCTCCCCCAGGTTCTCGCTGGTTGAGAGACACTAGGGGAGGAGCAGTCTAGACCTGCCAGGGCACCGAGGGCAGGGTGAGGGAGGGTCACGGGAGTGGTGCTGCAGGGCAGGTGTGGGACAGAGGATTGAAAATTTCGGTACTGAAGGAGGCAAAATTCGTAGTTTGAAATCTACAGAAAGAGAGGCCGGCACCACGGCTCACTAGGCTAATCCTCCGCCTTGCGGCGCCAGCACATCGGGTTCTAGTCCCGGTCGGGGCGCCGGATTCTGTCCCGGTTGCCCCTCTTCCAGGCCAGCTCTCTTCTGTGGCCAGGGAGTGCAGTGGAGGATGGCCCAAGTGCTTGGGCCCTGCACCCCATGGGAGACCAGGAGAAGCACCTGGCTCCTGCACATGGCCAAGGTGTTGCGTAGGTCTCGCTGCCTCAGCATGGGTTTTGGCCATTCCTCGCATCAGTTCCGTCTCTCTCTCCTCTGCACGGCCCCTGGTAGCAGCCCGGTGGACCCTGGAACAGAGGGAGGGGACACGGTGTTACCCCGGTGTGTCACCTTTAATTGCATCTTTAATTCTTGGACGTGGTGTCGTTCCATTTATCCACATCTGGTTTCTTTCATCAGCATTTTGTGACTTCCCTCTCCAAAGTCCTGTACATGTTTCATTAGACTGATCCTGCATTGAGCAGCTGTGTCATCCACTCCTAATAACGGATAATTGTAACGCGATCGTGTATATAGTGACCTTGCTGAGTTCGCTTAGTCATTCAACAAGTTTTTTTTTTAAAGATGTATTATTTGAAAGGTAGAAAACAGAGGTAGAGGGAGAGACAGAGAGAGAAAGAAATCTTCCATCTGCTGATTCACTCCCCAGATGGCTGCAGTGGACTGCTGGCCTGGGCCAGGAGAAAGCCAGAAGCCTGGTCTCCCACAGGGATGGCAGGGGCTCAAGCCCTTGGGCCATCTTGGGTTGCTTTCCCAGGCGTGTGATCAGGGAGCTAGTTGGGCCAGAGAGGAGCAGCCGGGCCGTGAACTGGCGCTCACGTGGGAGGCTGGCGTCACAGGCAGCAGCTCACTCCTCTGTGCCACGGTGCTGGCCCACAGGGCTTCCCCAGGCTCTTTGGGTTTTCCATGCAGACCTCCATGCTGACTGCAATAAGGGGCAGTTTTGTTTCTTCCTTTTCAGCGCACGACTTCCATGTCTTGGATAGCACATCTAGAACTATCTTGAGTAGCTCTGGGGAGAGTAGATACCCTTGTCCTGTTACCAGTGTCCACGATTAAGAGATGTTTTCTGTAGGCCTCTTGTTGATGTTCTCTATTGAACTGGAGAAGTTCCCCTCTATTCCTGGGTCTCCCCGGACTTTTTTTTTTAAAATCATGAATGGATATTTGGCTTTATCAAACACTTTACCTGTATTAATTGACATGAGATGTTTTTTCTTTAGGTTGTTCATATAACAGTTGGCACTGATTGGTTTTAATGTTAAACCAGTCATACGTGCCTGGGGTGGATTCCATTTGATGCTGGTGTATAACACTTTGTTTTATAGATGTGTTAATATCGCATCAAGAATCTCTGCTACTAGATTCGCGTAGGTCATTGGCCTGCAGTTGTCCTTGTTTTGCAGCTGTGGTTTTACTGTCAGGCCGGTAGTGGCCTCTCGGTCTGTTGGGGAGTGGCGTTACCTCTTCTGTTCTCTGAAATAGGTTGTATGGAGAGGCTGCTAACTCCTTACATGTTTGGGGGTCTCCGGTAGAGCCGCGTGGAGTTCTTTCTCTGGAGATTTTAGATTATGAACGCAGTTTCCTGAGTGGTCACAAGGATATTAAATTATCGGATGAGTTTTGGTCCTCGGTGCTTCATGACGATTGCGTGCCTGTGGGTGGAGTCACTTACCTGCCGTGTCCCCGTATCCCTGCTGACCAGGGCTGTAGCGACTTCCCCACTCCATTCATGTTGTTAGTAATTTGCCTTTGTCTTTTATTCTTTGTCAGTTTTCCTTCTTTAAAGAGGTTTATTTATTTGAAAGGCAGCGTGACAGAAAAGGAGAGGTCTTCCAGCCACTGGTTCACTCCCCCGTGGCCCAGTGGCTGGGGCTGGGCCAGCGCACAGCCAGGAGCCTGGGACCGCAGTGGAGTCTCCCGCGTGGAGTGAGGGTTGGGTTGTCGGATGCCGCCTTCCCAGGCCAGTCGAAGGAGCAGGTCGGAAGCTGAGCAGCAGAGACGTGAACCATCGCTGCAGGGTAGGCCGCCGGTGCCCCTGGTGCTGTCCTAGCCCCCACCGAGTCAGCGTTTTCCAAGAAGTAGCTTTCACTTTTACCGGTTTTTCTCTGTTGTCGCCCTGTTTGGATTCTTGTCGACTTTGCTCTTTTCTTTGCTGTTTGTTATTGCATCCCCCTCCTCCTCCCCCTGCTTCCCCTCCTCCCCCTCCTCCCCCTCCTCCTCCCCCTCCTCCCCCTCCTCCCCCTCCTCCTCCCCCTCCTCCCCCTCCCCCTCCCCCTCCCCTGGCTGTGGCTTCAGGTCGCGTGCTTGTTCTCATTCTTTGTGCTGGGGACTTAGGTGCTGCGTTGAGACCTCCTCTCTCTTGGAGTGAATTTCCTGCTATCAATTCCCTTCTCAGAACGCTTGGCTTCAGCTTGTCAGTTGATTTGTGTTTCCCCGAGACATCCTATGTGACTCATAGACTATGCAGAATTATATTTTTAAGGTTTGAAATGTGATTTTTCCGTTACCGATTTGAAGTTTGATTCCACTGTGGTCTGAGATCATGTTCTATATAATTCCAATTCTTTTATTTTTTTTCCCCAAAGAAACAGTTTATTTAATGAGTACAGATTTCTCAAGTACAACTTTAGGAATATAGTGATTCCTCCCACCCCTTCCTCCCTCTCCCAGTCCCAGTCCCCATTAAATGAAAAACAAAACAGAACTATGACTCAGCAGTCAAGACAAAGGCTGCTCAATCATTGCTTCTCAAAGTGTCAACTTCAGTTCAACAGGTTTCCTTGCAGGTGCTCTCTTAGCTGTCACAGATCAGGGAGAACATATGATATTTGCCCCTTTGGGACTGGCTTATTTCACTCAGCATGATGTTTTCTAGATTCATCCATTTTGTTGCAAATGACTTGACTTTTTTTTTACTGCTGTGTAGTATTCCATGGTGTATATATCCCATAATTTCTTTACCCAGTCTTCAGTTGACAGGCATTTGGGTTGATGCCACGTCTTAGCTATTGTGAATTGAGCTGCAATAAACATGGGGGTGCAGATAACTCTTTTATTTGCTGATTTCATTTCTCCTGGGTAAATCCCCAGGAGTGGGATGGCTGGGTCATCTGATAGGTCTATATTCAAATTTATGAGCTATCTCCAACTGACTTTCATAGTGGCATTACCGGTTTACATTCGCCCAACAGTGGGTTTGGGTACCTTTTCCCCTACATCCTTGCCAGCATCTGTTGTTTGTTGAATTCTATATAAAAACAAACTGGGGTGAGGTGAAACCTCATTGTGGTTTTGATTTGCATTTTCCTGATGGCTAGTGATGCAGAACATTTTTTTCGTGTGTCTGTTGGCCATTTGGATTTCCTCTTTTGAAAAATGTCTGCTTAAGGCCTTGGCCCATCTCTTCACTGGGTTGTTTGTTTTGTTGTGGAGTTTCTTGATCGCTATATATTCTGGTTATTAATCCTTTGTCAGTTGCATTATTTGAAATAACTTCTTCCATTCTGTCGGTTGCCTCTTCACTTTCCTGACTGTTTCTTTTGCAGTACAGAAACTTCCCAATTTGATGTGATCCCATGTGTTGATTTTTGGCTTCGATTGCCTGTGCCTCTGGGATCTTTTCCAAGAACGCTTTGCCTGTGCCGATGTCTTGCATGGTTTCCCCAATGTTCTCTAATAATTTGATGGTGTCGGGTCATATATTTAGGTCTTTAATCCATTTCGAATGGATTTTCGTGTAAGGTGTGAGGTAGGGGTCCTGCTTCATACTCCTACATGTGGAGATCCAGTTTTCCCGGCACCATTTGCTGAGGAGACTGTCCTTGCTCCAGGGATTGGTTTTAGCTCCTTTGTCAAATATAAGTTGGTTGTAGGTGCTTGGATTGATTTCTGGCGTTTCTGTTCTGTTCCATTGGTCTATCCATCTGTTTTTGTACTGTACCAGGTTGTTTTGGTTATAACTGCCTTGTAGTATGTCTTGAAATCTGGCATTATGATTTTGTTGTATAAGATTTTTGTTTTTGTTGTATAAGATTTCTTTAGCTATTCGAGGTCTCCTGGGTTTCCATGTGAATTTCAGTATCATTTTTTCTATATCTGAGAAGAATGTCTTTGGTATTTTGATTGGTGTCACATTGAATCTGTAGTTTGCTTTCGGAAGAATGGAATTTTGATGGTATTCATTCTTCCAATCCATGAACATGGGAGATATTTCCATTTTTTGTATCTTCTATTTCTTTCATTAATGTTTTATAATTCTCAGATCTTTGATATCATTGGTTAAATTTATTCTGAGGTATTTGATTGTTTTTGTAGCTATTGTGAATGGGATTGATCTTAGAAGTTCTTTCTCAGTCCTGGCACTGCCTGTGTATACAAAGGCTGTTGATTTTTGTGCATTGATTGTGTATCCTGCTACTTTACCAAACTCTTCTATGAGTTCCAGTAGTCTCATGGTGGAGTCTTTTTATTTATTTGACAGGCAGAGTTAGACAGTGATAGAGAGAAACAGACAGAAAGGTCTTCCTTCTGTTGGTTCACCCCCAAAATGGCCGCTGTGGCCGGCGCTGTGCTGATCCGAAGCCAGGAGTCAGGTGCTTCCTCCTGATCTCCCATGTGGGTGCAGGGCCCAAGGACCTGGGCCATCCTCCACTGCCTTCCCAGGCCACAGCAGAGAGCTGGACTGGAAGAGGAGCAACCGGGACTAGAACGTGGCGCCCATATGGGATGCCGGCGCCACAGGTGCAGGATTAACCAAGTGAGGCACGGCGCTGGCCCCTTGGTGGAGTCTTTTGTATCCCATATATATATATGGGATATATATATATATATATATATATATATATCCCAAATGTGTGTGTGTGTGTGTGTGTGTATGGAATCATCTGCAAAGAGGGATAGTTTGACTTCCTCTTTCCCAATTTGTATCCCTTTGATTTCTTTTTTTGTCTAATGGCTTTAGCTAAAACTTCCAGGACTCCATTGAATAGCAGTGGTGAGAGTGGGCATCCTTGCCTGGTTTCAGATTTCAGTGGAAAGCTTCCAACTTTTCCCCATTCAGTAGGATACTGGCCATGGGTTTGTCATAAATTGCCTCGATTGTATTGAGGAATGTTCTCCTATACCCAGTTTGCTTAGAGTTTTCATCATGAAAGGGTGTTGTATTTTATCAAACACTTTCTCTGTATCTATTGAGATAATCATACGGTTTTTGTTCTCTAGGTTGTTAATGTGGTGTATCACATTGATTGATTTGTGGATGTTGAACCATCCCTACATTCCACGGATAAATTCCACCTGGTCCAGGTGAATGATCTTTCTGATGTGTTGTTGGATTTGGTTGGCCAGAAATTTGTTGAGGATTTTTTGCTTCTATGTTCATCAGGGAAATTGGTCTATAGTTCTCTTTCTCTGTTGTGTCTTTTCCGAGTTTCGGAATTAAGGTGATGGTAGCTTCATAGAAAAAATTTGGGATGATTACCTCCCTTTCACTTGTTTTGAATAACTTGAGTAGAGTTACTACTACTTTAATTGTCTGGTAGAGTTTAGTGGTGAAGCTCCTGGTCCTGGGCTTTTCTTTGTTGGGAGGGTCTTTATCACTGATTCAGTTTCCATTTTGGTAATGGGCCTGTTTAGGTTTTCTCTGTCTTCATGGTTCAATTTAGGTAGGTTGTATGTGTCCAAGCATCTATCCATTTCTTCTAGGTTTCCCAGTTTGTTGTCATACAGCTCTTTGTAGTAATTTCTGATGATATTTTTTATTTCTGTGGTGTCTGTTACATTTCCTTTTTCATCTCTAATTTTAATGATTTGGGTCTTCTCTCTCTACTTTTTCTTGGTTAGTTGGGCCAATGGTGTGTCATTTTCATTTTTTCAAAAAACCAGCTCTTCGTTTTGCTGATATTTTGTATTTTTTGTTTCAATTTTGTTGGTTTCTTCTCTAATTTTAATTATTTATTTTCTCTTACTAGTTTTGGGTTTGGTTTGCTGTTGCTTTTCTAGATCCTTGAGATGTATTGATAGCTCATTTATTTGGTGCCTTTCTAATTTCTTGATGTAGGCACCAATTCCTATAAACTTGCCTCTTAACACTGCTTCTGCTTATCCCATACAGGTTTTTTTAAAAAGATTTATTTATTTATTTGAAAGAGTTACACACAGAAGGAGAGGGAGAGGGAGAGAGAGAAGAGAGAGAAAAAGAGAGAGAGTCTTCCATCTGCAGGTTCACTCCCCAATTGATTGTGCCTCTGGGGTCTTTTCCAAGAAGTCTTTGCCTGTGCCTATATCTTGCAGGGTTTTTTCTGATGTTCTCTAATAATTTGATGGTGTCATGTCATAGATTTAGACCTTTAATCCACGTGGAGTGGATTTGTGTGTAAGGTGTGAGGTAGGGGTCTTGCTTCATACTTCTGCATGCAGAAATCCAATTTTCCCAGCACCATTTGTGAATAGACTGTCCTTGCTCCAGGAATTGGTTTTAGATCCTTGGTCAAATTTAAGTTGGTTGTAGATGCTTGGATTGATTTCTGGAGTTTCTGTTCTGTTCCTGTGGTCTATCCATCTGTTTTTGTACCATACCAGGCTGTTTTGGTTTTAACTACCTTGTAGTATGTCTTGAAATCTGGTTTTGTGATGCCATCGGCTTTGTTTTTGTTGTATGAGATTGTTTTAGCTATTTGAGGTCTCCTGTGTCTCCATATGAATTTCAGCATCATTTTTTAAAAATTATTTATTTATATACCAATATCCCAAAATCTGAATAACTGAAATCTGAAGCACTTTGTTTAGTGATACTAAACCTGTATTAGAATTTTGCAATGTTAAAATGTTGGATTTTTTGGCTAAACCCATTTTTGATGGCTTCTCTAGGTATTTGGATAGATAATCCTTATCTATGCACAGTCTACTGAGAGTTGGTATTGCAGCACTTCAATAGGATATAGAAAACTTCCTACTGTATTGGTGTATTAACTCCTGTTTTAACAAACTTTATGTTATAGTTTTCATATATATTACACTGTTAGATTAAAACACAGTTTTATTTTTTATTTTTGTTTATTAGGTAGAGTTACAGACAGTGAGAGAGAGAGAGACAGAGAGAAAGGTCTTCCTTCCGTTGGTTCACTCCCCAAATGGCCGCTACGGCCAGCGCTGCACTGATCCGAAGCCAGGAGCCAGGTACTTCTCCTGGTCTCCCATGGGGTGCAGGGCCCAAGCACCTGGGCCATCCTCCACTGCACTCCTGGGCCACACAGAGCTGGCCTGGAAGAGGAGCAACCGGGACTAGAACCCGGCGCCCATATGGGATGGCGGTGCCACAGGTGGAGGATTAACCAGGTGAGCCGTGGCGCCGGCCCCTTCAGCGTCGTTTTGTCCAGATCTGAGAATTTCGTCTGTTGCTGAGTCTAAGGCTGCTGTTCTGTGCGTCAGTCACGCTGCAGTGCTGCTGTGGGTCGGCCCTTTCAGCTCCGTCAGTGTCGCCTGATGTGGTTCTGGTTCTGATTTCTGTGCGCGTCTTTGAGGACTGTCTGTCTCCTCAGTGGCTTGAGCTTTTCCCTCTGTGTGATGTCCCTCCGACTCTGGACGCCTTTTTCCCTCTGTGCGATGTCCCTCCGACTCTGGACGCCTTTTTCCCTCTGTGCGATGTCCCTCCGACTCTGGACGCCTTTTTCCCTCTGTGCGATGTCCCTCCGACTCTGGACGCCTTTTTCCCTCTGTGCGATGTCCCTCCGACTCTGGACGCCTTTTTCCCTCTGTGCGATGTCCCTCCGACTCTGGACGCCTTTTTCCCTCTGTGCGATGTCCCTCCGACTCTGGACGCCTTTTTCCCTCTGTGCGATGTCCCTCCGACTCTGGACGCCTTTTTCCCTCTGTGCGATGTCCCTCCGACTCTGGACGCCTTTTTCCCTCTGTGCGATGTCCCTCCGACTCTGGACGCCTTTTTCCCTCTGTGCGATGTCCCTCCGACTCTGGACGCCTTTTTCCCTCTGTGCGATGTCCCTCCGACTCTGGACGCCTTTTTCCCTCTGTGCGATGTCCCTCCGACTCTGGACGCCTTTTTCCCTCTGTGCGATGTCCCTCCGACTCTGGACGCCTTTTTCCCTCTGTGCGATGTCCCTCCGACTCTGGACGCCTTTTTCCCTCTGTGCGATGTCCCTCCGACTCTGGACGCCTTTTTCCCTCTGTGCGATGTCCCTCCGACTCTGGACGCCTTTTTCCCTCTGTGCGATGTCCCTCCGACTCTGGACGCCTTTTTCCCTCTGTGCGATGTCCCTCCGACTCTGGACGCCTTTTTCCCTCTGTGCGATGTCCCTCCGACTCTGGACGCCTTTTTCCCTCTGTGCGATGTCCCTCCGACTCTGGACGCCTTTTTCCCTCTGTGCGATGTCCCTCCGACTCTGGACGCCTTTTTCCCTCTGTGCGATGTCCCTCCGACTCTGGACGCCTTTTTCCCTCTGTGCGATGTCCCTCCGACTCTGGACGCCTTTTTCCCTCTGTGCGATGTCCCTCCGACTCTGGACGCCTTTTTCCCTCTGTGCGATGTCCCTCCGACTCTGGACGCCTTTTTCCCTCTGTGCGATGTCCCTCCGACTCTGGACGCCTTTTTCCCTCTGTGCGATGTCCCTCCGACTCTGGACGCCTTTTTCCCTCTGTGCGATGTCCCTCCGACTCTGGACGCCTTTTTCCCTCTGTGCGATGTCCCTCCGACTCTGGACGCCTTTTTCCCTCTGTGCGATGTCCCTCCGACTCTGGACGCCTTTTTCCCTCTGTGCGATGTCCCTCCGACTCTGGACGCCTTTTTCCCTCTGTGCGATGTCCCTCCGACTCTGGACGCCTTTTTCCCTCTGTGCGATGTCCCTCCGACTCTGGACGCCTTTTTCCCTCTGTGCGATGTCCCTCCGACTCTGGACGCCTTTTTCCCTCTGTGCGATGTCCCTCCGACTCTGGACGCCTTTTTCCCTCTGTGCGATGTCCCTCCGACTCTGGACGCCTTTTTCCCTCTGTGCGATGTCCCTCCGACTCTGGACGCCTTTTTCCCTCTGTGCGATGTCCCTCCGACTCTGGACGCCTTTTTCCCTCTGTGCGATGTCCCTCCGACTCTGGACGCCTTTTTCCCTCTGTGCGATGTCCCTCTGACTCTGGACGCCTCGGTCCTGAAGTCTGCTTGGATAGCTCCCCGCCCCCGCATTTTCTTTTGATTGACATTTTTCTTTCAGCCTACCTGGACCGTCACGTTGGAAGCGTAGTAGATGATACTGGGTCACTTCTACACTCATGTTTGGTTTTCCTTGTGTCTTCTGTTTCTTTGATGGAATCTTCCATCCGTTCCTCTCCTCCCCCTTCCCCCAAGCCTGTTCATACGTGTGCATTGGGTATTTTTATGATGGCTGTTTTAATCTGTGTCGAATAATTTTTAAAAAGATTGATTTATTTATTTGAAAGAGTTACACAGAGAGAGGTAGAGTTAGAGGTAGAGGTAGAGGTAGAGAGAGAGAGGTCTTCCATCCGCTGGTTCACTACCCGGATGGCCGCAATGGCTGGAGCTGTGCTGATCCGAAGGCAGGAGCCAGGTGCTTCTCCTGGTCTGCCATGTGGGTGCAGGGCCCCAGCACTTGGGCCATCCTCCACTGCACTCCCGGGCCACAGCAGAGAGCTGGATTGAATGTGGAGCAGCTGGGTCTCGAACCAGCGCCCACATGGGATGCTGGCGATGCAGGCCATGGCTTTAACCTGCTATGCCACAGCGCCGGCCCTGGGGACTTTCTTGTCTATGCCTGCTGGTGTCTGAGCTGCCGGCTCCTCTGAGGCTGGGCTGAGGGAGAACCCAGAGACATCACTGCCCCACCCCGGCTGCTGCCCACCAGAGTTGTCCTCTGTTGGCTGCACGTACGCGTCCAGGACCCCAGCCGCACCCAGCGTTGGGGAAGATGCGCGACCCTGCACTGCAGGCACCCAGCTCCATGAGCACGTGCCCTGCCCTCCACCCAGCCGCCTTCCCATCCTGCCCCTCCCTGGAGCTCAGGCCTTGCTGGCTCCACGAGCCTCTTCCTCGCCTGCGTTTGTCCGCACACATTTGTGGAGTGGACGTGCGGGGCTCCGGGTCTGTCCGTGGTCACGTGCCGCATGCTCGGCGCCGTCATCTGCTCTGTCTGGAGACGGGCAGCGCTGCCCTGCGCTGGCTTCGCCTCCGGAGTTGGGGAGGGCTGGAGTGCACCTCGCTGTGTGTGGAGCTGGCCTCCCGCAGGAGAACGCGGGTTATTGGCAGGGCTCTGGTGCTGTAGCGGACGACGACCTGCGGCGTGCGGGCTGGCTTGCCTGCGGTGGACGCCCACAGGGCCCGACAGTCCATCTCTGTGTTTTCATACTGCCTAACGCCAGCCGTGGCTTCCTGCTCCCTGACACGGTAACCCGAGCCCACCCCGTCCCGTCCACGGCGGTGCCCGGCCCTCAGTCCTCGTCCCTGCCTCTGGGCAGTGTGTGTGGGACGGGCACTCCTGTCTTTGTCCTTCCTATGACTGACCGCCCACTGGCGGGTCTCGCGGTGTCTTCCTAAGTTTTGGCTGCGTGTGTTCCTTCCGTGGCTTTCCTGTGTGGATTCTGCACACGGTTTTCTGTAGGAAGCTTCTGTTTTGGGCTTTTCCTTGTGTTTCTCGTCCTCCCTGGTCCCTTGATCCTGGAGCAGTCAGGATTTCCTCCCTGCCTCTCACTGAGCCTTTCAGGCATTTGTATTTTTTTCATATATGAAGTCTTAATTTTTAATCAAAACGTTTGTCCTTAGTAAGCTCTGTGTGTTAGGACCGTCCGGGTTTCAGAGGCTGCACAGAGCACAGGGTTCCCGGGAGCTGCCCGGCTGCGGGCATCCTGGGGTTCCTCTGGTGCACCTGCCGCAGCCTGGGCATCAAGGCTGAGACGCAGTGAGACCCCACGCTTCATTCAGAGTCCGCCAGCTTCTCCCTGCTGTCTTTTTTTAGTTTCAGAATATTCCTTGCACGAGCCCACAGCATGAAGTCCCCCTCAGGGCTCCCCAGTCTCTGGCAGGGCACGGACATCCATGCACTTCCGTAGTCCTCGTTTTAGTGCCTCCGGGTCCCTGACACCCGGCGTCATCTGAGCATCTTCCCGCAGCCAGTGGGTGTTGGCTGGCAGAGGTGGGCGCATGCTGGCCCCATACCCTCTCTGAGAGCAGACCAGGCATCAGGAGTGGTGGTCACTGTGGACTCAGCTAACATGTTTCCTTGGAACCACCAGGACATCCAGGGCTCCCTGAGGGGCTGCTGTGTTTCCTGTCTTGGAGCTGGACTCGGACTCGCTCTGAAGGCCAGAGAAGTGCAGATGCCGAGATTAGTGTTGTTGCTGCGGATTTGTCTGAGAGGAGGAGCGTGGTGGGGGCAAGAGGCGCTGAGTCAGCACACAGACCCCGGGAGTCCGGTGAAAGCAGGCCAGAGGTGAGCAGCCCGCAGACTCATTTATTTCAGCTGGTACAGCAGCTTATATAGCCGAGGCAGCCAATCCAGTCAAGGGGAGGTCTATGCCCTAACCAATCACAGCCTGTTGCCAGGCAGTTTCCGTTGCCAGCGGCCATCTTGGCATGGCCTTCTCACTCCACCACATTTTAGTGTGTCAGGGGCTGCTTAGGAAGCCAGGGCAGGAGGCCAGGGCGTGGGGGCGAGAGGAAGAGTCAGCGATGCTGGCCGGCTTTGAGGTCGGGAATCAAGGCTTCTGGGCCGTCAGTCACAGAAGGTGTGGCGCTCCCCCGCGCAGAGTCCCGAATGGTGAGGGACAGACCGAGGCCCGTCTCTGGGGAGGGGCCGTGACCTGTGTGGAAGGTGGGCTCTTTCCCTAATGGAAGCTTCATTTCAAACCCCGCGAGTAGGGCCGGGGGCGGGGGCGGGGGGCAGGGATGCTGTGCGGCTGCTCGGGTGGGCAGTCTGTCACAGCAGGTGTCCTGGCCCTCCCCTGGGCGGGGCTCACTTGCGCTGGTGGGCCACGCGCCCTTGCCCCGGGTGCTGTGAGGTGGTTGGGGGAGCGTTGTGGGTGGGGTCTTCAGTCGGCTTTCCCACCCCCTTCCTCACTCTCCAAAAAGGAGCGCCGTCACGTCACAGCCGGACACTGAGAGGGGTGAGGTTTTTTTATCCCTACCGCTAGGCGCACAGCCTGGGAGTGGCCCGTCCTCTCCAGTTTCACTGTGGCCCAGGACGTCAAGGAGACAGGAACTGGGGGTCAGAGTGCAGCGCTGCCCATGTACTGAGTCGTGTGCTAAAGCAGACAGACACAGGGGCCGGGGGGAGCCCCAGCCGTGGGCAGGCTCGTGCCTCCACCTCCTGCTCCTCCGCTGGCTGTGGAGTGCGTCCCAGCCCGGGTGTGCAGCTACATGCGTGCCCTCATGCATATGCACACTCGCGCACACACAAGGGTATGTGCACACGGGCACGCTTCTGTACTTAGTGGTGCAACTTGGAAATGGCCCCTCCTCTGTGCACACAAGTCCATCTTCCTCCAGCTTGACCTTGAATAGCACCAGGTTCTCGGGTGGGTTGAGTGTCAGTCACTGCCTGGGTCCCCGTCTCACGGGGCTGTTCGGGCGGAAGCCCGTGTAATCTGTTTGCTTTCACCAAGTAAAGGATGTCAGAGCCCAGCAGGGTGAGGACACGCCATGGGTGCCAGCGTCCCCACGGGGCCTCTGCCGCAGCCCCGGCCCCACCCCCGGCTCTGACTCCCAGTTCCTTGAGCTCCCACTTCCCAGTCCTGGGTGCTCACTTCTGGGTCCTTGGAGAGTGATGAGCGGGCTGGAGTTAGTGTCTCAGGAAACCTGGGCCCCAGGCCCTGCCCGCCACCCCTCCCCACCCCACCCCGTCACGTTCCTTCTCCTGTCACCTGGCATCATGGGGATTCCTTCCGTGGTGCTGTGATGCGTGGTCTGGGCCTCAAGCCCTACCTTTTTTTTTCTTTTTTTGACAGGCAGAGTGGACAGTGAGAGAGAGAGACAGAGAGAAAGGTCTTCCTTTGCCGTTGGTTCACCCTCCAATGGCCGCCGCGGCCGGTGCACCGCGCTGATCCGAAGCCAGGAGCCAGGTGCTTCTCCTGGTCTCCCATGTGGGTGCAGGGCCCAAGCACCTGGGCCATCCTCCACTGCACTCCCTGGCCACAGCAGAGAGCTGGCCTGGAAGGGGGGCAACCGGGACAGAATCCGGCACCCCACCGGGACTAGAACCCGGTGTGCCGGCGCCGCAAGGCGGAGGATTAGCCTAGTGAGCCATGGTGCCGGCCAACCCTACCTTTTCAATCCTGATGAACACTTGCGCCCCGCCCCCATCTGAGCCTCATCCTGCGGGAGGGGTGCTGGGGTAGGAAACCCTCCCAGCCCGAGGCACATCCGGGCCAGGAGCGGCAAGGGCCTCTCCAGGGCAGGCCGCCAGCGGAGGGGCGGGAATCCTCGTGAGAGCAGGCAGCTGCCGACCGACCGCTGCCTCTGCTTGGCCTGGGCCCTCCCCTGCCACCTCCCTGCCTCCCTGGGGTGCCCTGCTCTGCAGAGAGCCCGCCGCGGCTCTGTGCAGCAGACGCAGGGAAGGCAGACCTGCGCACTGCATGCGCAGCTGCTCCTTCCGGGGATTTTCCTTCCCGGGAGAATGCTGGAGAAAGGCGGAAGTGTTCTCACCCCCGCTCGTCTGGAGTAGGCGGGCAGAGCCAGCAAGGCCCGCAGAGCCCCCAGACGCCCTGCCCCCGGCCCGGCCCCTTCTCCGAGCAGGCAGCCTCCCCTCTGCCCAACCCTGGATTCGTGGCTGT
This sequence comes from Oryctolagus cuniculus, assembly GCF_964237555.1. Lineage (NCBI taxonomy): Eukaryota > Metazoa > Chordata > Mammalia > Lagomorpha > Leporidae > Oryctolagus > Oryctolagus cuniculus. The sequence goes on along the minus strand of NC_091450.1, from coordinate 38,818,960 downwards.
GCTGGGCCCCCTGGGAGCTTCTAGAACCAGCAGGCGTCCCGCTGAGTTGGCCTGGCGGTGGTCTAGCCACTGCCCGAGACGACATCCTGCGGCCCGGCAGGGGAGCGGGGGGGGGGGGGCCTGGCCCTCCTGCCGGCCCCGTGGCTGTCACAGCCCCAGGCTGCCCACACCAGCTGCAGGCTGCTTTGGGAAGCCTCCCCAGAGGTAGGGATGTGGCCCCACGTGTTCCCTGCCACCAGAGCCCTCCCACCGGGCGGGGGCGGGGTCCTCAGTGCTCTGGGATGGGTGGCCTGGCTCAGCTCCTTTTGCACCCACGTGAGCCTGGGAACGGGCAGCTCCCCCTCGAGGAGTCTCTGGGGCCCGGCAGGTGGCGGGGGCTGTGCTGGCTCTGGCCAGGCCTGGGCTCGGGCCCCGAGCTGCTGGCCCGTGCAGTGGCCTTGGCGCCACCTCAGGGCCCTGGCTGCCTTCCACCTGCGCACCCTCACAGGAGCAGGCTCTGGTAGAAGTGAAGGGGTGCGTTATGGGGGCAGGGTTCAGAGGTCAGAGTCCTGGTTCTCCAAGGACTCCTGGGCCAGGTCATCGATACTTCAAGAAAGCCACGAAAGCAAACGGAACAAAACGATGTTTTTATTAAAAACCGTGCCCACAGCACCCGGGCCCTGCAAGCCGTCGCGGGCTTCTCTTTTCCTTTCGTTGTTCTCACTGAGACGGGGCTTCCTGTGCAGTGTAGCGAGTGCTCATGCGGGGACAGGCTCTGCTTCAGCCAGAAGGGACGGGGATGGCGCTGTGCCTGCAGTGTGCACAGCGCTCCCACTCGCAGAGGGGCGCCGGGCGAGGGAGGGCCACGCTCTGGTGTGCACCGATGGCTCACCGGGAGAGAGGGGTGCTGTGGGCCAAGAGGGCGCGAGAGCCGGGACACGGGACCCCGGCCAGGCGCAGGCGCGGCGTCAAAGGCGTCCCCCTCCCCGACCAGTGGGCGCTTCTCCGGGCAGTGGCCTGGCGGCTGCTGTCTCAGGAGCCCCGCGGCCCGGGCAGGGGAGGGTGAGCGCTCCCTGTAGCCTGCACGGAGCAGCCTGGAGGGCGCCTGAGAGCCGGGCGCAGGGGCTGGTGGGCAGGAGGCTGCCGCCTCTCCCTTCCCGAATCACCTGTGCCCTGGGGTGCCCGATGCCCAGCCACGCCCTCCTGAGGGGCAGCTGGTCCACACCGGGAGCCGTGACGCTCAGCACGCTCGCAGAATTCTGCTTGTCCCTTTCCTGGCCTGCGATGAAGACCCCGTACCCACTTTCCTATCGTACGTGGCTCTTTGCTCCCTGCAGGTGGGAGGCCGGGGGCCGACGACGCCTCCCCACAGCCCTCTTCTCCGAGAGGCTGTGCTCAGCCGGGCACAGCGCAGAGCAGGGCCGCCAGCAGTCTGCCGCACACAGAAGACAGGAGACGGGAGCCTGGGAGAAAGTGCTGTGTTGTCATACAAACCCAAGAGCAAATCAGAGCTGCACGCCGACTGTCACCAACACCGTCCCTAAGGCTTGAGAGCACAGTCAGGTGCAGGGCGGGGCCGCGCTCCCTGCGCCCTGTCCTCGTGAAGGTCAAGTGTCAGCGCTGTGGTTCCCAGGGCGCACCACCCTCCCGGGGCGAGAGGGCGGGCGGCTCTGTGGCGCAGGTCCCTTCCCATGGGCCGTGACTCGTGCGCAAGTGGCTTTGGGCAGAGTGTGTAGGATTTTTGGTTTAGAACATCTCCTCCTCCACTCAGCAAATGGAGGGAGGGCAGGCAGGAGGCAGGCAGAACCCCCCTAACTCCGGAAAAACCGTGAAGGCGTTTCTCACCCCAGACACTGCTCCTTGATTTTGCAGGGGTCACCCCAGCGAGTATGGGGCCAGTGGCCACACTCGTCCCACAGAGGCACACAGAGGAACCAGCCACACAGAGGCCACACTTTCTACACATGGCCCGAGGCTCGCTCCCTGGTGGCAGTGGCCACCTGACCCGGCTGTCCCCGCCCTCAGGGGACAGAGGACGCCACCAGAGAGGACGGCACCCCCCGTTCTGCCATGCACTGGGGGTGTCGGCAGAGCAGTCTTGAGTCTTGGGAATGTCACACTCCTGCTTGCCGGGCGGGGGCGGGGGCACAGGCGCCAGTGGCGGCGGCAGCAGTCCGGGGACATCCAGACCGGGGCCGTGCGGGGTGTTGGCCACTGCGCCGCGGCCACCTGCTGCAGACACAGCGCGTGGGCAGGAGGCGTGGCTGCGGCCTGGACTCTGAGTCTTTCAGAGAAGTTAGTACTGTTTTCATGTGGCTAAAAAAAAATTAAGCGATGGCAATTAAGAAAACCTGTTAAGGCTACACGCTGGCCTGGGCCGGGGCGGGGACGGCAGCGGGGTAGCCGAGGGGCAGGGAGGTCTGCCGGTGGTACGAGGCGGCTGGGAGACCGGCAGCGGGTTTCTCAGGGCTGCGTGGCTTTATTGGAGACACTGTCGCTTTTGTCTTTCCCACGTACAAAGCTGAACGATTAATAAAAAGGCACCAGGAGACAGCAAAGACGCGTTCATTTCATGTGACACATTTTAAAAAAAGATAAAAAGGTTTAAAAAAATACTCTGGTTAACAATGCACACTTCCTACACAACAAGCAATCCCGCAAACGCTGGCTTGCTGGCTCGCTCGCTCTCTCTCTGGACCTGGCCGTGTGCGAGTGCTCAGGGTGGCGTGAGCCCGCCCTGGCCATCGCGGTGTCTTGGCCACGGGGAGGTGCCTGTTCCCGCACTGTCTGGCTGAGGAGGGAAGGAAGGAAGAAAAGAAGGAAGGAAGGAAGGAGCCGCCGCCCGTGACCGGTGCGCCGCGTCGGGGTCGGGGCGCTGCCTGCCGGCTGTGTTGTCCGCAGCCTTGGCGGACTCCTCGCCTACCGTCTGCTGGGTGAGAGCGGTCCAGACACAGATGGTGCCGAGCCCCGGGTGGACAGCTGCTCTGGGAACCCGGGAGGGCGCGGGGGGCTGGGCATGCTGACGGTGCAGGACTGCGAGCCGGCCGGTTCTCGGACGAGGAGGTAGAAAGAGGAGGAGGCAGCCCGGTGCCTGCGCCCTCGCCTGGCCCCGCGCGCTCGCCCGCTCGCCTTCCTAGTGTCTCTGGGATGGATGCCCGGCCGGCCCTGGGGGAGATCCTGATGGCCCAGGGCTGCCTGCCCTGCACCAGTGAGATAGACCTTCTCTTAAAAAGAAAAGAGAAAGAAAGAAACTGCTTCCTGCAGCGTGTTACAAAAAGCTTTTAAAAAAACCTTCTAATTGAAATCTAGTGTTCACGAGTCGGTAAGATCATCACTTATCAGAAGGATTCCTTTAAACAAAAACTTCAGCGGTGGCCGGAGTTGATTGTCTTAACAAAATAGACTCCGGGGCTGCGGCGTGGCGTTCACACGAAGGAGGAGAAGCCAGTGAGTGGAGTCCGGGCGCCTGGCGCGGGGGCGTAGCTCTGTGTGGTGACCACCGGGTGCAGGTGCGGGCCCGCCTCCGTGCCCGCCACGGCCTCGTACCTGTGCGGTGCAGGGCCGCGGCCGGGCGGCTGGCGCTTCCAGGAGTTGTAGTAGGTGGGGTCGCTCATGTAGTGGTTGACGAAGGAGTGCTTGGGGGGCGCGTCTTCGTAGTCCGAGTCGGAAACCTGCGGCAGGAGGGGGGCTGTGAGCAGAGGGGCAGCAGGGGGAGCCCTGCTGGGGCCCAGGAGGAAGCAGGAAGTGACCACAGCAGGGTTGGTCACTCACTCGGGGTGGGTGTTGCCTGTTTCCAGGAAGGGGCCCCTCTGTGGTCCTAGAGCAGAACATGGAAGACTAAGGGGAGTGCTGGAGGCCCTGAGATGCGGGCAGCTACAGGCCCGAGAGAGCAAGCGCACAGGTGCAGCGTGGGGCGGGGCCCGTCCTTAGCGACTGCCCCTCCTTGGGGCCACCTCCTGGGAGGGAGACCTCGCAGAGGCAGGGCCAAGATGTGAAGCCGCCCGAGTGGGCGCCCAGACAGGACCCCCGCCCACTGGCCGGGTGAGGCTGCACAGGGCTTCCCCGTGTCTGATGGCCCCTTTTCAGGGTCTCTCTCTTTTTTTCTTTTTCTAGGAAGGAAATGGCAGCCTCCACCAGGACCCCGGCACGCCTGTCTGCTGTCCATTTCCTCCAGGCGGAACGTCCCAGGTTGTCTGGGCCGACCGGAAGGCACAGCGGAAGTTGGTTTCTCTGGTGAGCGCGTGCCGCATCCTATCGGACGCTGTCTGATACTGGGACCCTCCCCTGGGGGCCAGGGGCTGTCCGAGCCCCTTCAGGAGCCACCTGCTGCGGATGGGACCCCAGAGGTGGCCCTGGCTCTAAGCTGCTTCCCAAACTCACGGGCACAACTGTGCCTCCTTGTCCCCCAGGGTCAGTTCAGACTCCGCCAGGCCCCGAGCGGTCTGTCTGTGGGAGTTGGCCAGCCCTTCGGGACCCTGGAGGGGACAGAGAATCGTGGCAGGGCAGCGCGCCTCCTTCTAAGGTGCTTGCTGGGATGACAGAGCTGGTCGGGGGACAGTGGCGTGTTGGGCCCTCTGGCCACACAGCCTCCAGGGACCTCAAGGGGTCAGGTGCACCTGCTGTTCTTCTCTCCCTCCAGGGTGTCGCCTGCACGGCTCTAGGTGCTGTCTGAGAACCATCAGTGACATTCTGGGAGTGGGAGCTGGGGCTCTCATGCTCCTGACCCTGTGGGTCTGGGGGGCCCAAGCCTGTGTAGCCTCAGAGCCCCCGCGGCCCTGCGGGCACGACGTGGCAGTGTCCTGTGCACGGAGGATGGGAGGCCGTGGTCCCAGTTACGGCCCCCGCCAGCCACAGAGGGTAAGTCCTTGACAAGGGAGAATGCCCACCAGCCCGCCTCTCCCTCTGCCAGGCCCAGGGAACCACAGTGATGTCCCTGGCGACTGAGAGCGGGTCAGTGATGAGCGTGTCAGCGCTGAGCCAGAGGCCCTCGTCCTGTGGGCTGCCCGGTGAGGCCAGGGACCCACCAGGTGAGGCCAGGGACCCACCAGGTGAGGCCAGGGACCCCCGGGGCCGTTGGACACAGGCTACAGACATCTGCACTGCCAGAGTGGGGACTCCGCAGAATGTTCCACGCCAGCTGCCCCCGTTCTGGCACAGAGTCTCAGCCGCTGCCTCGTATTTAGTAGGCGCTCATGGAAATGCAGGCCCGAGAGTAGCCAGGGCCTGAGGGCTCTGCTTCCCCTCTCTGATGATGGTGGGAACAGCGTGGCTCTGTCGTGGTGCACACTTGTCACTCACTAGGAACCCCCTCCACACGCACACGCTTGCATGAGCACTGTGACGTGGGGCCGTTCACAGGGCTCTAGGGGCCAGCTGGGTGGGAGCCTCCCCAGAGCCCACAGTCCCCTCCCGGCTCTGGGCATTTCTGGTCCACAAGCGATGTCCCCACAGTTCCAACACCCAGGCACTTTGAAGAGTAAGTGCTGTCTCGGTGCCTCCTTTGGTCTGCGCTGAGCCAGCCCTCAGCTGCCCTGACCCGGCTATGCGTCTTCTCAGGGTTCATCACTAGGCTGGCCCCGCTCTACGGGAACTGCCGCGTGTTCATGATCCACTCCCAGACCAGGCTGCGGGAGTCCTACATACACCCAGCCTGGGGGGTCAGGCAAGAGATTTGTGTTTAAGATTCACCCCCCACCGGTTTCCTGGAGGTCGTGGGCAGGCTCAGCGGTAGAGCTCGGCGCACGCGAGGCCAATGAGGGCGGGTGCCACGCTCAGCCGAGAGGAGCGGGGCCTCCGAGGTTCGCCTCTGAACAGCCCAGGCTTAGCGGACGTGGCCTCAGCCTCGGTGGACATCAGAGTGGTAGGGGTGGGTGCAGCTTTCTCGTGCAGGGCTTCACCCTCAGCCACTGTGGGTCCTTCAGTTCAGCTCTGTCTGCCCAAGGGAGCCTCCTCGTGGGTTCAGTCTCCACGTTCTGTGTCCGGCAGAACGAGAGCCACACATACACATGGCCTCGGGCTCACCGTCACGGGGGCCAGACCCACAACGAGGGTCTGAGTCCAAAATGACGGAGAGGCCACTCAGCCCGTGTGGTGACAGGGCACAGCGCCAGCCCCTGGTGTCGTGTGTGGGTCTTAGACGAGTCTGGGTGGTGGTGGGCGGGGCAGAGCGTGTGGGACATGCACTCTTTGTGGACACGGCCAGCGGCCACTCGGGGAACGTCAGGCATCGCTGTGCCTTCTTCACACCGCGCCTGCCCGCTCCTCCTCCAGCTGTGCGGCTGGAGAGCGCAGGGCTCAAGACCAGCAGGGACCTGGGGGGGTCTGGCAGGGGTCCCAGCCCCAGGACTCTAACAGAGTATGTAGAGAATGAAGGCATCTAAAGGCCCACACCAGTGTGCACGCTCACGTGAGTCATAAAATGTCACTTAATCCCAGACTTCTCAGTAGCTGTAGGGCACCGCGAAGCTCTTTAACCAACGGGCTGGAAGTCATGGGGGATCAGGGGAGGGTCTGGAAGTCACGGGGGATCAGGGGAGGGTCTGGAAGTCACGGGGGATCAGGGGAGGGGCTGTGACAAACAGGGAAGCTGAGGGGGAGGCCTGGGAGGAGACACACTGGGGGTGGCTGCTGCAGTGCTGGGGTCTGGAGCAGTGTTGGCCCCTTCCCGGAAGGCAGCACGCCTGCCCTGCCGGGCCCACACGGGCTGAAGGGCTCACCTCCCAGGAAGCACCGATGGACCATGGGTGAGCGTGCGACTCGGGCCGAGCCAATGGCGTCCTGCCCTGGGAGTTTGCGCATTTTACCTGGGAAGGAGTTCACGGTGCGGGAGGCTGTGAGCCTGGAGCCACCAGACTCAGCCGGGTGGGTTTGAAAGTCAGGTTGAGAGAACAAAACAGGGGCACGGAAGGGGCAGACAGGAGACCGAGAGAGGCCTCTCTGGTTTGCTCTTCATTTAGGGAGGGTTGGGGGGAACGTCCCAGCCACGAGACAGCGGAGCAGAAGTCGGCACTGGCTGCACAGGCAAGGGCCCCATGCGGCGTCACTTCCGCTGCCTGCGCGGTTTGCGGTCCTGCGACGTTAGTATTTTTAATGGGGATGCATCGGAGTATTGACAAGAAGGAAACGCGGGGAGGTTTTCAGAGTTCTCGTGTGATGCGTTTCCCAGGAAACCGAGGAAGCAGAGATGAGCGGATGCAGCGTCAGGGCGCACAGGTGCCTACCCAGCCGCTAGCAAGCTGAACGGGCCGGGCACTGTGCTCGCACGATGAACGCCCAAATTTACTAGGGAATTAATTAGGCGTGAGAGGCTTGCTGTTAGTGGGCTGGAGCGGGATTTTGAACAATGGATTTCAAAAATAGTTTTTTTAAGATGTGTTTCAAATGGCGGAGCGAGAAAGCAGCAACAAACCATCTTATTTCTAATGAGGGAGACGGAGGGCGCCACGGCCTGGGTCACGGGACACTAATTCGGAGCGCTCTGATCAGGCAGGCTTGTATGCACCTGTGAGTCACAGAATTTTCACAGGTTTTCTTTCCTTTTTTTAGTGATATTTCTGAAAATGGTTTAAAATATATCCCGGCGGCGGGGGGTGGGGGGGAAGGACAGCGTCCCTGTTTTCCTGGTGAAGTGTCGGCTTCGCAGAGGCGGTCTCTGAGCTGAGACGGCACTGACCCCTCTCCCTGGACGCTGCAGAAGGCGCGGGCAGGAGAAGCCAGCTCCGTGGATGCTGTCTTACATCCATGCTGTGTCACCCACAGAGGTGAACCCGGGCAACAGGGTACCCCCCAGCCCTGAACCCTGGCTTCCCCGCGGTTATGCCTCGGAGGGGAAATACCCTAAACCCGAATTGAAGTCCAGGCCACTTCCTAGAGGCAGGGAAGCAGTGAACCGGCTGCAAGTGTAAAGAGAGAGCCGAGAGAGAGGCAGCCGAAACCAAGAGGAATGTTTCAAAGACTGGCGCGACCTGGCCACAGCAGCAGGGCTGTCGGCTGGATCCGAGGCCGGAGCAGTGCGTCTCCGTGACGCGGTCAGGGATGCCGGTGAGCGGAGTGGGGTCAATGGCTGGGTGCAGTGCCCACGGCGGAGGGCCGTCCAGGCTCTTAGGGGGGATGCGAGAGAGAGGCCGGGAGCGCCTGGCCAGAACACGGCCGCCCCGGTGGCCGGGGCGGGGGGAGAGGCTCTGCAGGGCCCAGGCCGTCCCTCCGAGGAGTGGGAGCCGAGTTCACGCAGGAGAGGAGAGCGGATCTCGGGGGCGAGTCCAGCCGCGTGGCCAAGCGAACATCTCAGCAGTGACCTGAGGGACAGCTCTCGGCACGCGGAATCGCTGCAGCGTGTAAGCAGGAGTGAAATGATCTGGATTTAAAGACGCAACAGGAGAGTGCATTGCATCCGCAAGAAACAAAGCCAGCAGCTGCCCAGGGCCCTGGCGGGAAGGCTTCCAGCTGGTGGTGCTGATTTTTCCAAAGAACTAAAGGAAACTGCATTTTAAGCACTAAAGGGAGGTCTGATAAGTGTGTCACACCGAATGGAAAATGATAATAAGGAGACAGGAATTATGTTAAAAAGGGAGAGAGACCCACCCCACTCCATAGCCACACCGGGAACGACAGAGATGACGGAACAGCCAGAGAAAGTTCACCGTGTACCAGGGAGCCACGCACAGCCGACGTCTAATCAGACCTGGACGCGGAGGGCAACGGGGTGAGGGGAAAACGCTCAATGAGAACAGAACTCACCAGAACCTTCAAAAAAGATGGGGGGGGTGGGTGTTCGCACAGCAGCCCGAGTGCCCCGCCTCGGAGCGCCTGCGCTGGGTCCCGGCTCTGCTCCTGCTGCCGCACCCCCCGGCACGCAGGTGACGGCTCCGAGCACTCGAGTCCGACAGCTGCAGGTCCCAGTTCCTGGCTTTGGTGGGACCCAGCCCCAGCTCTGTGGGCATCTGGGGACTAAGTCAGCAGATGGATGAAGAGTTCTGTTTGTATCTTTCTGTCTTTCAGGCAATTAAAAGTAAGTGAGGAAAATGAAAATGAAATTCATTCTCAAATACGTAAAAACTGACACGTTCACTGCTAGACGACCTGCCTCCCAAGACAGTGTGCCGGGCTGAGGGCAACCGAGACCTGGCGGGGACGGCGGGCACAGCAAGGGCGTCACACGGCGGTTGTTAAAGACCGCAGTGACGCACCTTCCTCACAGCTGTTGGAAAGCCGTCACGTGAAAGGTACCTGACCGTACTGCTCGGGACTGCGCCTACAGCCTGCGGCTTACTTAATGGGAACGGCCCGAGGGTGAGGACATGACACGGTGGTCACCCGAGTACAAGGAAACACAGAAGACTGGAAACAGTAAAGAAGGCCAGCCGTGGCGAAATGGGCAGCACGCACTTGTTCCAGTAGTAAGTAACGGTGTGTCCTGTTTTAACATGCCCAGGTAAGGCGGCTGTGATAGGAGCACAAAAAGAGGAGGAAATACAGCTGTGTGAAACCGAGGCGTCTACACGGCACTGAAGTTCAGTGTAGATGTAAAGTGGACATTAATACCGGAGCCAGCCAGTGACAGAAGTCACTGCAAGACTTAAAGTAAAACAGTGAAGTTAAAATGGTGTGCTAGGGGCCGGCGCCGTGGCACCCTGACCTGAAGCACCGGCATCCCATGTGGGCGCCAGTTCGAGTCCTGGCTGCTCCTCTTCTGATCCTCCTCTCTGCTGTGGCCGGGGAAAGCAGCAGATGACCCAGGTGCTTGGGCCCCTGCACCCACGTGGGAGACCTGGAGGAAGCTCCTGGCTCCTGGCTTCCGATCAGCACAGCTCCAGCCGTTGCAGCCAATTGGGGAGTGACCCAGCAGATGGAAGACCTCCCTCCCTCCCTCTCTCTCTGCTTCTCCTCTCTGTGTGTAACTCTTTTAAATAAATAAATAGAATCTTTTAAAAAAAATGATGTGCTAGAAAAATCCATTTAACAAAAATGAAGAATGGAAAAATGAAGATAGCAGACATGGAAGCTAAATATCAAAATGGCAGACATGAATCTACCTTCTCAGTAATTACGTAGGTAAGAGTGGATGGACAACCCAGGTTCTAGGCAGGACAGTGTGACCCAACAGAGGCTGCCCACAGAGACTTCTGGATGTAGACACAGGTTGACAGTAAACAGATGGACACCACACTCAAGTACATTCCAGTAACCACAAGAACCGGAGTAACCATATCAATGCCAGGCACAACAGACTTGGAGACAAGGACTGTTACTGGGACTAAGGGGGGCATGCTGTAAGCTAAAAGGACACACGCTAATCCAGCACACGCAACCGGCATGCACAGCTAAGCACCTCGCAACAGAGCCCCAGAGTACATGGAACCAACCGCCAGAGCCGATGAGAGACAGACCAACAGTCACGTCTGCGCACTAGTGCACGCGTGACTGCAGGGGGGGAGGCACGGGAGGAACGGCTGTAGATCAGCCGGACCTCACACATCTAGAGAACTCTGACGGTGGGGTACGACGCCTTCTCAAGTGGATAAGGAATGTGCTCCCACACGGACCATACGCTAGACCATGAAACAAGACTCGACACTAGGAAGGATGGGGAACGTAAAAGGAATGTCTCTCTGACCACATGCAATAGGATACAGGATCTTAGGAAACACCCGAAATGAGTGAAACCAAAGCACAACATAGTAAAATTGGATTCTAAGTGCTGCTTCCTGCGACGTGCACCTGGGGGGTATTAGCAGGTCCCTGCCAGGTGTGTGGGAGGCCTGGACTGAGTTCTGGCTCCTGGACATTTTGGGGAGTGAGTGGACCAGTGGTTGGATATGTGTCCTCGGTGCCACTCAAGTGTGTGGGACCCAGCAAACACAGTGCAATATTCAACCTGCATTTACCAGAATTAAAGGTTGCAAGTCAACAACCCCAATTTCCTAGTTAACAAATTAGAAAAAGTAAACTCAAGCAAGCAGAAAGAAGGAATTGAAGATCAGAGTAGAAATAAGAAAAATCGCAGGGAACAGTGCGCGGAACTACAGCTGTTTCTTCGCAGTCCTCGGCTACAGTGACAGAACCTGACAAGGACAGACCGCCCCGGCTACCGCCGATGTGCCGTCAGCGGTCAGGGCAGAACTGGAGATGGGCGGGTGCTAGGCTGAACTGCGGACAAACCCCAGTCTCAGAACAGCGAGGCGCCTCATCCCGCCTGGCAGGGCGGGGGTTGGCACTGAGTGGAGATTTGCCCCAGACCTGGCCCACGGGGAGAGCTCAGGACTAGCGGCACCATCTGCAGCTCCGCACATGGCCGTGAGAATCGCGCACTTCTACTGTGCCCACAGCGGAGGTGAGGCAGCTGCCTGAGATGCGCCTCTGAAGGCAGAGAGAGGCCCGCTGGGTGCCGTGCTCCCCTCCCCGAGGGCCAGGCGCTGCCTCTGCTCCGAGCGGCAGGACACCGGCTGCCACCTCCTCTCGGAAGGCAGGCAGCTCTTCCCGGCTTTCCTGGCAACCCCAGGAAAAGGTGAGGCGACGGCACCTTCCCGAGTACCTGCACGGCTGCCCGCTGCCGCCAGCCCTAGGACATGGTGCAGGCAGCAGACCTGGCATCCTTAGTCAACACACGCAGCGCTGAGCGGAGCCAGGGCTCGGCAGCTCCCACCTGCTGTCTCTCCCTGAGTTCATTTACAAACCGCGGTGGGAGAGAAGCCATTGTCCAGAGCCTCGGGGCTCAATAAGGCCCGAATTCAGGTCAAAATGAAGGTGAGACTGGTTTCAGATGAAATATTGATTTAGAGCATGAATGCCAAGAGGTGGGGCAGGCCTACGTGTCCAGCAAATGGCTTGATTTTCGCCCCTTACAAAGCTCGGCACATCTGAAAGGAAAAAGGACGGAGCGGGACAAACTCCCACCTCTGCTGCAGCCGCTGGTGCTTGGTGCTGGTCAGTGCAGGACTTGGGCAGAACACGTGAGGACAGGACGTGCCGCACCCCCACGGCTGCCCCCCCCACCCCCGACGTATCCCTTGTGCTGCGCCGAGTCTGGGCCCACGGTGTGGGCACGACTGGAGGCTGAACTCCCTCCGAGGCCCCATTTCTCTAGACTCAAATCTGAACTGACCCTGACCCACCCCTGTGTACACGCCCCTCTGCACCCGGAAGCGAGCCAGGCAGCTCCGTGGGGAGGCTGGGGAGGCGGCTGGAGTCCCGTCATGCCTGGTGGTCCCCTTTCCCATCCAGCCTGCAGGCCGCGGTGCGCTTCACTCTGGGGCTTAGACTATCAGGTTTCATGGAGACCTGAGAAGCCGTCAGGTTCACCTTTGAAAGCAAACAGCACACAGGCCTGCAGGTGAGCACCGCGTCCTGGGAAGTGAACGCTCTTTGCTAGGCCTGGTCCATCGGCACCGTTCTAGGGCCGAGTTCCCAGTTCCTCCAGGACCAGATGAGACTGTACGTTGTACGTGAGCACCTGGCTGGCACGTGCACGGCCCGCCAGGCGCTCCGTGCAGGGCGCTCTGCTCTGCCGGGGCCCTCGGGAGCCCCAGCCTCGCCCGTCTCTTACTCCAGCTCCAGGACGTGGGGGTCGGCTCTTCCAGCCTCGCCTGGCCTGGGGGGTGGCTGTGTTCTCACCTGGGTCTCCTACCCCAGGGCGCGGCGTGTGGCTCACATGGGGTGGGGATCTCTCACTGCAAGTGGGGAGTGGTGGCCGCTGGCCCCTGGGGGCACGGTGGGCACTGACCTCGGACTCTGAGGCATCCGCGGAATTCTCCTTGAGATTCATGCCCTCGGTCAGCACGGTGCCGTTGTACTTGTTGCAGATGTCCTCGTCTGAGTAGTGCAGCCCACCTGGGCTGGGCCGCGGCGGGGATCTGGGGACGGACAGATGCCACAGTTACTGGGCTAAAGATGCCCCTCCCTGAGCCTCCCGCCCTCTGGCTTCAGCAGGTCTGAATGAGGGAGAATCCGCAGCTCTGACAGGTGGACAGAGTCCCAGCCCCGCCTAGCTGACGCGTCTACAGCTCCCCCTTCCTGGACAGGCTCAGGGACTGGATAGGCTCGGGGACACGAAGGCCTGAGCCTCTGCCCCCATGGACGGGCCTGGAGAAGCTCAAGTACCAAGAGCACCAGGCACTTCAGGGTGCCCGGGAGGAGGGGTACACTGGACCCAGGTGAAGACGGTCACGGAGGAGGCTATGAGCACCAGGCCAGGGCGTGTGGGTTGTACCCCACCGGTCAGAGGGAGCTAGAGGAGTCGCTGCTGGACCTGGCTCTTCTGCAGGGCTCAGGCGCTGGGCCAGGTGGGTGTTAGCTCTGTGGTAGGCAGTGAGCTGGCCCCTCGCTGCTGCGACTCCCCCCACCAGCACCAGAGCTCTGGGCCTGTGCCCTGCTTCTAATCACTGGGATGTGGAGAGGGGAGTCCCTGCCAGGGTCAGGTTTCATCACAGAAAGGGCAGGGGACCGTCCACTGTTGGGATGACGTGACGTTACGTCAGGCCCCTTGGCCAGCTGGAGACAGATGCCTGTGCTGGGCTCTCAGAGGCCTGCCACACACTGGGAACGGCCCTGCGAGACCCCACGGCAGAGGACCATGAAACTCCAGCCGGGGCCCTGGTCCAGCAGCCCCAGGAATGCACTGTGCCTGTGGCCTCCAGATGACAATACCGCCAGGACCTCTGTAGTAGTAGGGGCCAGGACCTCTGGTGAGGGCAGTCTCTGGCTGGCCATGGGCAGCTGGCTCTTCCTGGGCACCGTGAGGGGCCTTCCTGCTGTCCAGGGCCCCCGGCAGCCCCAGACAAGGCTCTCTGCTGTGAGAAGGTGGTGGCAGAGGGCCGAGTGAGTAGACTACGTGGTCTGTCTCCTGCTGTGAATTATGGGCCTTGGCACCGGTCAGGCGGCCTCGGGGTTCCAGACCCAGACCAGAAGCCATGGCGGCCACTCTCGGGCTTTACAGAGGCTGGGAGGATCTGACAGCTGCTGGCCTGCGGCTCGATGGGGGTCACTTCTGCGTCAAGTCCATCCCGTAGGAAAGACACTGCCTTGATGTGGTGGAGCCCAGAAGGCTCCTGATCTGTGTACTCACAGGGAGCTGGATAACCAGTCGGCCCCACTCGCTTACCCAGGCCCTTCTGGGTCAAGGGTGCCCAGACCAGAAGACCACGGCCCACAGATTGTGAGGCAAGTTGAGGCTAGCCCCTCTCTGCTCTGGGAAACCCACAGGAGGGCAGTGAGGTGAGTGGCTTCTTCATCTGCGTGCATACCCACGTCTCAGGATCTGGACCACTGCAGGAGGGCGTGGAGCACAGAAAACTGTAACACACCGCCACACCCAGGGTGTGCAGCTGACGGCGACACCGAATCCGAGGCCCTGTGAACCGGGAGTTCCCCAGAGTGACCAGAAGGCCAAGTTCCTGCCTGTCAGGGGTCCAGGTCATGTCCCTATACCCCCGAGATCTGGCCTCTTGCATCCTTAGGAATGTCCAGAAACAGCTCTGGCCTCTGCCGGCCCCGCCTCCTGGACTCAGCCCTGCCCAGGTGTGTCCATGTTTTGCTTTCTGCAGTCACAGGGGCACGTGGGGGCCAGCGGGCCCCTGGGCAGACACTGCTGGCTCGGCTGCGGGGCCGCCTGCCTACCTGGTCCCGTTCTTCTTGGAGAAGGTGCCTTTGACGTTCAGGTGCCGGCTGTTGAGCTCCAGGGCAGCAAATCCCCCGTTGTCCAGGGTCACAGACTCCTCCATGGTGGAGATGCTCTTGCCTGGGCAGCCAGGGAGGAGGGTGCAGACGCTTGGTTAGTGGGCCTGGCCTGCAATGCTGAGCCCGCCCGGGTCAGCTGGCTACAGGGCTCCTGTGCCCTACTGAGGGAGAGAGCCACGCTTGCCCTGTGCCGGCTCGGGAGACAGCTGAGCGGGGAGGAGGTGTGCACTGATTCCAGTGCTGCAGCAAAGAGACAGGGTGAGGCTACTGCAAAAACTTGCAGAGAGACAACATTTAAGGGTTAGTTTTGTGAAAAAATGGTGCAACTGGGGCTTGTGCTGAGGCACAGTGCGTTCGGCTGCTGGCTGTGATGCCGGCATCCCGTGTCGCAGTGTGGGTTCCAGTCCCGGCTGTCCCACTTCCACTGCAGCTCCCTGCTAATGCACCTGGGAAAGCAGTGAACATGGGCACTGGCACCCGTGCGGGGGACCCAGGTGGAATCCTGGCCCGGCCCAGCCCTGGCCGCGCAGCCATCTGGGGAGTGCACCAGCGCATGGAAGACCTCCCTCCCTCTGCCTCTCCCACTCTGTCACTACTCCTTTCAAATATTTCTTAAAATGGAGAAATTAGGCAGCTTTTCCTTATAATACGCATTTATATGAAGTTCTTGACGGTCCCTCTATTTGCATTTTCGTATTTTATCTGATGCCAAAATGCTAGTATTCCTGCTCGTGTTTTAGGGCGTGTACTCAGGAAGCACAGACTTTGTGAACGAGGAGAGGGTTGCCCCGTACATTTCAGAACATCAAGTTCACATTCATGAGACGCAGCAGGGAGCAACACGACTGCTTCCCAGGGCAGAGCGGCCGAGGAGCTGGGCACAGGGCTCCCTGTGGCGCAGAGATCTGTGGTGGGCACTGCGTCTGTGTCCCAAGGGACCACTGAACTGCACACCTAAATCTACAAACGTGGGGACGACGTCCAGGGCATTAACAGACTGAACACAGACAGTTACAAGGCACTCAAGCACACTTCCGTGGCTTCCCAACTCCTGCGCTGTGTCAGCCACGTTGCACGGTCCTCCTGAGACGGCATGGTCTGTCCCTGCCCCAGCCCCTCACACGGGCAGCCGCCACCCTCAGAGCTTCCCCGCCTGCCCTTGGCCAGCTCACTCCCCCTGCCTGCACGCCAGCCCAGGGTGGGGTGTGTCCCCTGGGGAACACGTGTAGGACTTGGTGCCCAGGCAGAGGCTCTGCTCTCGCGACTGGTGTGTCCATACATTATTTCCACAGGGGTCTGCTGGGTCCCCAGGGTGATGCTCCCTGTCTCCCCATGGCACCGACGCAGCCTTGAGTCTGCTAGTGAGAATGCCACTGCCTTCCACCTTGAGCAGAACCACAGCCACGAAAAATCTCTTACCCGCGGGACTGTGCCCGCTGCACAGAAAACAGATCCTGACTCCTGCTGCCTCCCCAGCCCTCGCGCAGGCCTGACCCCCTGCACGCCTGTTCGCTTGTTTTCTGTCTGCCCCAATGTCCACGAGGAGCTCCCTGAGGGACGGACTCCTCAGGCCTGCTGGCCCCGGGCAGCACCCGTGCACACTGCAGAGTGTCAGGTACACGACGCTCCTGCACCCACTGGACAAAGAGCAGGAGCAGGTGAAGGGGCTGATGGGAGGAGAGCTGGGGAGGAGTGTCCAGGAGCTCGGGTGAGGATGGTGGGCGGGGCACGGATCTCACAGTGGAGGTTTGGGTCCTGCCGGCCCCTGGCGGACAGGCCGGAAGACAAGCACCACCTTCCGGGGGTGTCACTGATCCTGCAGGGCGAGGCGGAGCAGCAGAACCGCGGGTCAGATCTGGCTTTCTGGGCCCGTGCTCAGGACGGGAGGAGGGGGAAGCAGGGAGCTGTCGTGTGGGGCCAGCACTGTGGCGCAGCGGGTTAACGCCCTGGCCGGAAGTGTTGGCATCCCATGTGGGCGCTGGTTTGAGACCCGGCTGCTCCACTTCCAATCCAGCTCTCTGCTGTGGCCTAGGAAAGCAGTACAGGACGGCCCAAGTGCTTGGGACCCTGCACCCACGTGGGAGACCTGGAGGAAGCTCCTGGCTCCTGGCTTCGGATCGGCGCAGCTCCGGCCATTGTGGCCAATTGGGGAGTGAACCATCGAAGGGAAGACCTCTCGCTCTCTGCCTCTCCTCTCTGTGTAACTCTTCCAAATAAATAAATAAATCTTAAAAAAAAAAAAAAGAACCACAGGAGTAAAATGCACGCTGTGCACTAACGCCAGGTGTCTGGCGTCACGCAGCCGGCTGTGTGCAGTCGCCCCCTGCACCGGGGCACACGGTGCCCGTAAGGATTCCGCCTTCTACCCCTTCCCTAAGCATCCATGCCTTCCGGCTGCAGCTGACCTTTATGGAGACGGGGTCAGCACGATGCGCCGTCCCAGCTCACTTCCGTCTGCTCACTGCCCTACAGGGGAGTCGCAGGCCCACTGACCGGAGTCCACTCAGCCACGTGTGGGCCTTGTGTGGACAACACAACAGGAGACGGGCCTCAGAGAGCTATGAGCTGGGCTGTGAACCACAGCCATGCCGCATTGTCTGTGCTGGTCCCCTGCCTTCCTGACGGTAAGCAACAGCAGTTCACCTAACACTCGACACTCCCCAACCACATCCCAACACACACCTGTCTTACAGCAACAGTGAGGTGGGGGAACAGACTCAGAGACCACGTGCCCCCAGCGCCTCGTCTGCGACGCTGGGTTAACCCAGCAGTGGCTGCACAGAGGCCTGGTCGCTGATGTCCGGCTCTGGTTTTGCTTGGCTGCTGCCTCCAGACAGAAAAACAACTGTTGGCGTGGCCAATCCAGTGGGGAGGAACAGGCCAACGTGCCAGGGCCGCTCGGGGGCGGGGAAGGGAAGGCGAGCACCGCACCTGTGCTGCAGTTCTTGTATTTCTTGGTCTGTCCGTGCAAGACCAGGGCAAACACGACCAGCAGGACGATGATCAGGCTGGAGAGAGCCATCACCAGGAGGAACCACCACTGCTCGTAGAATACCGCCTCCACTTGAGCTGCGGAAGACACAGACGTGGCCACGTGGGACAGGAGCCCAGACACGGCCACGTGGGACAGGAGCCCAGACACGGCCACGTGGGACGGGAGCCCGGACACGGCCACGTGGGACGGGAGCCCGGACACGGCCACGTGGGACATGGAGCCCGGACACGGCCACGTGGGACATGGAGCCCGGACACGGCCACGTGGGACGGGAGCCCGGACACGGCCACGTGGGACGGGAGCCCAGACACGGCCACGTGGGACAGGAGCCCAGACACGGCCACGTGGGACAGGGGCCCCAGGCACCCGCCTTCCTGCACAGACCACAGCACAGGGTGTGGTGAAAAACCTGGGGCTGCAGGGAGGACAGAGCCGCTGTCCAGTTCCAGCTGAGCGGCTCTTGTCCCACGAGTCCAGGCTCTGGGGGTTGCCTACCTTTCCCATGGAGTAAGCTGGGGCCTCTTCTGTCCCCCAGGCCACCCTCTGCCCTGGAGACCCACCCTTGCCATCAAAGCTGCCCCTTCTGCTTGTGTCCCCTGGTTTTATCTGCTGGAAAGCAGCGTCTGGTTAACGCGAGGAAGGTGCACAGAGCTCCCAACCCCCTTCTCACCCCCGGGGCCAGCTGCGAGAGCCTCCCTCCTCCATCCCCACCTCTGGCCTTCAGCTCTGCAGGCCAAGTCCGGATGGTGTCGCCTCTCTCCCTCTCCCTCCCATCTGTCCTAAGCCCTGCTCTCTCCTGAGACCCTTCCTTGGCTCCCCACAGGCCCCGGAGAGCGACTGCCGCCGCCGCCGCCACGCTCAGCTCCGCCGGCTCCCAGCTCCAGCCGGCTCGTCACGGGGCTCCTCGGGTGCTTGTCTGCCGGCAGCCTGTGTGCTGCGGCCGGGCCCTCACGCCGGGCTGGGTTTCATCTCTTTCGTGCCTGCAGCGGAACTGAGCTGAACTGCTGGCCCCTTCTTCGAAGTGTTTTTGAGAAATGAACAGAAAGGGTTTTGTTTAAAAGCCACCTTCCGGAAGGGTCCGGTCCTTCCTCGTGTTTCATTCTGTGTGCTAAGACCAGGAAAATGGGAAACTGTTGCTCGGTGGGTGCTGGGTGTTCTGCGTGTGCCTCCCGATGGGGCTGCTGGCTGGAAGGCATCAGAGGTCTGGACTGGGCAGCCCCTTCCGGCTGCAGCCCAGGGCTGCTCTCCGCCGCTAACACCCGCTGCGCGCTCATCCACCTCACTCTAAGGATCTCACTGAGCAAACGATGGATGTGCGCGTGCAGGGAACACAGTGGGGATTCGCTTTGGGTACTGTGATGGCATGGGGTTTCTTAGGAGGTGGCAGTACTTAGAATCCTAAAGATAAGCAGGTTTGCAGACTGCATTAAATACTCCTCACAGTAAATCCGACAGACCTTAAGCCCATCGCCTGAAAGCAGACCATAATGGCGTGGGTCGGGTGTGTGGCAGGCCACGGCTGTCCCACAGGGCCCTCCGGGCAGGCAGGATGCTCCCACGCCACACAGCTGGGGTCGGGCTTCTCTGACGGGTGTAACCAACTGACCACAGCCCGGCTGGCAGCCAAGGCCAGCTTGTGGGTGCCACGGAGTTTCAGAGAAACGTGCGTGCCACGTGGCCCCCAGCGCAGGGTGAGGGACCAGGCTGTCATGAGCTGCTGATGGTGGAGCTGTATGTCAGAGACGGCTCCCATGAGGCAAGGCGCTGAGTGGGGGTCCCACATCCTATTTCCTCTACTTTGGGGTATATTCAAATTTTTCATGATAAAAGTTGAGAACTTCGTGAATTTTCTTAAAAACTCAAGCGGCCCCCGGCCCCTTCCTCCCGGCCTCAGCCCACTGGGTGCCTTGCGCTCCAGGCGAGGGGTGCACAGGCCCAGGCCCTGGAGCGGGGCCACCCTTCCCCAGCCACAGGGACAGGAAGGAGGGTCCTGTCGCCAGCTTGCGCTGCCGCACTCGGTGGCTCAGGCCGATCTCAGTGCAGGGGATGAGGCAGCCTCCCCTGGGCTGGGGGGGTGGGGGTGGGGGCGGTGACGCTGACCTGGCACAGCCTCTCCCAGCTTCTGGCATCCACGCTGCCCGCCAGGCCCCAAACATCCTCTCAGCCGCTGCTGTCAGCTCTCCTTAATCAAATGCCTTCCTGGGGCCACGCTGCAGCCCACCCCTCACTGTAGCCCCCAGCACCCAGGCCAGGGGCCTGCCTGCCCCTTAGAATCACCAAGGAGTTACAGACAATGAGGCCCAGAGCCCTGCCCTGGGGTGGCTGACATCATGGTCTGCTGGGGGCCCCAGGAGGGGGATTCCTAAACTCTTCCATGTGAGCCTGGGCTGCAGCTAGAGCTGGGACTTGTTCCTGCCAGGCCGGCTGGTCAGGGCCACGTTGTCACCAGCTACCCCGTCTGCCTCTGTGGAAGTCTGCCCCAGGGCCACCCTCACAGCAGCGTCTGCTGCCTCACAGACACGCCAACTCCAGGGCAGACAGCTTGCCACGCCTTTTCCACTGTCACGCCCAGCAGAACCCAGGGCCAGCAGTCGTGCAAGAGACGGGAGTGGGAAGCAAGGCCCGGCGGATGACGCAGGCCCAGTGCCTCCATCTGTCATTCGCCCACAGCCCCGGGCTCCTGCACTGTCTCAGGGGCGCCCAGTGGCTGCGGGGCCTCGTCTGCACTGCCCACATCCCACGCAGCTCCCTGCCTGAGCCCAGCACGGCAGGGAAATCTGCAGAGGCCCTCGCTGGCGGCTCCAGGGCCTGGGGTCCTGCCTGTGGAGAGCTGGCCCTGGGTCAAAGGTGGTGGTCAGGCAGGTGCCCGGGATCCGCACTGCTCTCCCCACCGCGTTTTCTCTAGGCGGCCTCTTGGCCACGTTGGGGAAGCTGTAGACTCGGGAGCGCCCTCGTCTGCCCCTGGCTGACCCCGCTCACCTGGGCCCTGGCCCTCCTGGAAGGGTCCTACCTGACACAGCAGTGGACGGGCTGCTTGGCTCCCCGTAGCCCGCCTCGTTCACGGCCACCACGCGGAACTCGTAGGTCACTCCCTGTCGCAGCTGGTCCAGGCTCACGGTGTAGGACGTGGCGCTCCGGGGGATGTCCTTGGCAAACATGTCCCACAGGCCTTCATCTGCAACGGGGGCCACAAGATGGAGCGAGGTGAACACGGGTTTTCTCCTGGACACAAGACTCGGCCCCTGGACGCCACCCCTGCCCTGGGCCAGGGCGTCTGATGCAGGCATCAGGGCTGGTGAGGGTGGTGGTGGGGGGGACGAGAGCTGCTCCCTCATCCACAGGCCGCCAGAGTGGGTGCTGGGTGGCCCCTTCCACACGGTTCTCACCCCACTGCTCTCCACTCCCTCCTATGGTTCCCGACTTGACCTCACCTTTGGAAATCGTGGCTGCCTTCCCTGCCCACTGTGCACACGCCTGCTGCGGACCCTCTCAGCCCCCACACTGACCCACTGACAACTGCTGTGGCCACCCTGCCGGTCGCCAGCTGTCCTCTGCAGCGCCTGTGTGTCCCACCGCATCCTCCCTGGCGGCCACAATCCAGCAAGGGGTCAAGGTGAACCCTGGAAGCCACAGCTCCTTGGACCAGTGGCTGCAGCTCAGCGTGGGGGTCCCACGTGGGCTGGGCAGGAGCTGCTGTGCTCCGAGCGTGGCTTTCGATGGCCTCCTCCCCAGTAAAGGAGCTTGGACAGCAGTAGATACGGAGCGCTGCGGCAGATGGGGGCGCTGCAGCGGATAGGGGATGCCGCGGCAGATAGGGGATGCCACAGCAGATAGGGGGCGCTGTGGCAGATAGGGGGCGCCGTGGCAGATAGGGGGCGCCGTGGCAGATAGGGGGCGCCGCGGCAGATAGGGGGTGCTGCAGCAGATAGGGGATGCCGCGGCAGATAGGGGGCGCCGCAGCAGACGGGGGCGCTGCACTCCTGGGATCAGCCTGGGCCCGTGCTCACCCTGAGGACTTGGCACTGGGTTTCCGAGGGGAAGGAACGTCGGGACGAGGCTGTCCCTGAGGCCGAGCGTGGGCTGCTCAGCACCCACCAGAGCTATTCATGTCAAACCTGCCCTGAGGTCAGCTCTTCCACGCCTAGGTGCCACCAAATCTAGCAAAAACTTTATTTATTTATTAAAGATTTCTGTATTTGAAAGGCAGAATTACAGATAAAGAAAGGCAGAGAGGGGCCGGTGCTGTGGCGCAGCGGGTTAACGCCCTGGCCTGAAGTGCCGGCATCCCATATGGGCACGGGTTTGAGTCCCGGCTGCTCCACTTCCGATCCAGCTCTCTGTGTGGCCTGGGAAAGCAGAAGATGGCCCAAGTCCTTGGGCCCCTGCACCGGTGTAGGAGACCTGGAAGAATCGAATTGGCGCAGCTCCGGCTGTTGCGGACAATTGGGGAGTGAACCATCGGATGGAAGACGTCTCCCTCTCTCTCTCTCTCTCTCTCTCTCTCTGTAACTCTGACTTTCAAATAAATAAATAAATCTTTAAAAAAAAAGAGGGTGAGAGCGCGAGCTTGGGTTCACTCCCTAAATGCCTGCAACGGCAAGGGGCTGGGCCAGGCCAAAGTCGGCTTTCTGTCCAGCTCCAAGCACTTGGGCCATCTGCTCCATCCGCTGCTGCTCTCCCAGGCACACTGGCAGGGACTGAAGGGCAGCCAGCGCTCAAACCAGCACTCCGACGGGATGCCGGCGACACAGGTGGTGGCTTAACCCCTCTACCACAAGGCCAGCCCTCAATACAAATTTAACAAATAACAGTCATCCTTGAATAGATGCCGTACGCCCACATCTGCAGCCACACAATCTCAAGAACCAGATGTTAGCAACGACCCTGGTGCTGGGGGCCGGGTGGCCGGGTGCGCACCGCCGGGTCTGTGCCTGCTGCCACGTGCACTGGCCTCCAGGACCCTGTGCTTGTGCGGTGACACAGCGGCGAAGGGCCAAGACCTGGGGACCCCCCACGCAGGCCACGAGGAGCCAGGGGCGCGGAGACAGAAGAAAGCGGCAGGTGCCAGGGCCTGGAGCTGACGGCGGCGTTGGCGTTCCCGGGGATACAGGCCCAGCACGGAGACGGGTGGTGGTGAGGGTCGCCGCACACCGAATGTGTTTCCTGCCTGGAACTGTGCAGTTCCATGTTATGTGTATTTCGCCACGGTAAACACAAGCAGAACACACGGGACTCATTGACAGCCTGCCATTCAGAAGAACATCAATGGGACTGAGGTCAAAGCTGGATGATCTTCGGCAGAGACGAGGGGAGAAGCAAGTGTGTCTGGTTCTGAGGCAGAGAGGATGTGACCAGCGGAGCTGTCACCCAGGCCACACACCACTGCCCAGCGGCCACCGGGGCCGAGGCATGCGCCTGGCCCTGCCAGTCAGCTGGGTGGCCAAGGGCGGAGCGCTCAGCCTCTCTGTGCCCTCTGCAGTGTGGCTGCGGCCAACTCAGCCACAGCATCGCCTGGTTTCCAGGGTGACAGAAGCCGCTGGTCCTCAAGTGCTCAGAGTGGCCAGCAGTGCACAGTTTACACAGCAGAACGGAGGCTTCTACTGGCGGCGGCCCATGGTGCAGCGCTCGTTGGGGGGCAGCACTCCTGCCCAGGCCCAGCTGCGGGGACCTCACAAGGAGAGGCCCTGAGACTATGCCCGCACACCAGCCGGCAGCCTCGGCCACACTGAGGGTGAGCGGGGATCTCACAAGGAGAGGCCCTGTGACTATGCCCGCACACCAGCCGGCAGCCTCGGCCACACTGAGGGTGAACCAGAATACCCTGCAAAGCCAGATCGGCTCCAACGGATTAGCCCCAGGGTAAACAGCAGGAACTGCCGGTGTACACGGTGGGGCTCACGGAGGGAGGGCGGAGCCCTCACAGCCATAGGTTAATGAGGGAATGGACGCGAATGAGATCTTAAAGCCACAAATCTCCGGCAGCACAATGACGATTTACCTCTCCGTATTCACGTTCACCGTCGTTTCTCATCAAGATACCCATTATCATTTACAACTTCAAAGTCGCAAGCCGCGGCGGAAGCCTTTTTTCCTAAAATACTGCAGCCTGTACAGCTGCAAGATGGCTACAGCAGTACCGGGCCTGGGCGGGTTCGGGTCAGAAGGGCCAGGACCGCGCGGGCGTTTCACAGGCCACTCTGCAGCCTGAGGGACGGGGGCAGGGGGTTGTGTCCCCCTCTTCTGCCCTCTCTCATACCCCCACAAACACTCCAGAGCACAAATACTCGGGCCCTGTTCCTGCCATCAGGGAATCAGAGGGGCCATCTGTTCTTGTTGAGCTATTCCTAGTCCATGGGCAGAGAGGAAAGCCAGCCTGGCCACTTCACCCCTTCAGTCTCATCTCCTCCAGGCCAGCCTTGTCCGCACCCCATACGCCAATCCACAGGCTTCCAGAACACTCGCCACGCCTCCCTGTCTGTGCGCCACAGTGTTCCACGTTTCTCAAGATTTCAACAGATCCCATCAACACTTCCTGACGGACCGCCCACTTCCCTACCAGGCGTCCATTCACCCCTCGGCCTGTCCACCCTCGTGTCCCACGATCGTTCGCAGAGCCTGGCACATGCAGACTTCGCACGTGTAATAAGCACCAGGATTTAATTTAGTGCCGACTAGGAACCAGCCACTGTTCCGAGGACTGTCCATGCTGGATGCACTGTGTTTTGCTTCTAGTTTTATGCTGTGAGAGACCAAGGACAGAAAGCAGACCTCCATAAACTGGGTGATGCCTTCAATCACTGACACGAAGGGACCGGAGGGGGGGAAGGGTTTTCCAGCTGTCTCTGAGGTGTGGCCACCTGTGCGGCGGCTGCTCTCTGCGCTCGTGTTCCTGGAACGCGCCCCTGCTGCTCGGGGAAAGACGACTCCTTCCTCTGCCATCCGCTGCGGGCCACATTTTATTTTAACCGCTGTGTCACAGCTCCAGGAATTGTGTGCATTTCTCATAAAAATATTTTAAAATATTGATAGAGAATCTCCACACAGAACGATTTATTTAGGGAATCCACTGACACTAAAAAAAATGTGTGTGTGTGTGGGGTGGGGGAGGGTGGGTCATACCAGGGAAATTTCTTTCTGACTTAACGGAAGCAAATGTTTGGATTTTATTCTGTTTAATTTTGCCTTTGCAAAGTCGGCATATTCCGCAGTTATAATCCGCTGCACTACCTCCCCACACCAATATCTGCAGCTCGAGCACCAGTGGGTACCACAGGACTTGGCAGCCGCGGACGCCTCCATTGCGCGTCTCCACTGCGCATTGTTTTTCTCATTTGTATTACGCTGCTAAATATCTCAATAAATCAATGATGGAGAAAAGCACCTCTACAAATTAGGGGGAAAACAACACTGCGAAACTATTAGCAATAATGAGATTTGTGCAGCTGATTTTCCTGTGCCCTGACAGTCCCCAGAGCCTGGGATTCCGTCTCAGGAGAGGCCAGTCGGGCCCTGTGTTTCAAAAGCTGGCCCTGGGCACAGGGTTCGAGCAGCTCCTGGTCACGGGGGAGGCTCGCTCCGCTGGGATGCTGCTGGCGCTGCCTCCCTGAGCGAGCGGTGCCGTCTGCATCAGGAGATGCAGGGCTGGCTGACAGAGAAGAGCCCTGGCCCTTCCAGACCAGCCTCAGGTAACTGGTCCCCAGCGGCTGACCCGATATCGAGCCTCCTGCCGGGCAGGACTGTGAGCTTCCTGGGAGGTGAGGCCGGGCCCCGGGCATGCGGCAGAGTGAACTAGCATCGCCTCCGTCTGCTGGGCCCCCCTTTCCTGCCTGGCCCCCCGAGAGGATGCCTTGCCGGCCTGATACCGAAACGCTGTCCCCCCAACAAATTAGGGGGAAACCACATCACAGAACGGGTAGCAACAACGAGATTTGGGCAACTGATTGTCCATGCACCAGGAAGGTCCCATGTGCCGGGGCTGACAGGAGCTCAGAAAGCAAGGAAAACAGAGAGAAAGAAACGTGACCACCACACCCCGCACTGACCAGGCTGTCCGCACACACCAGACACCCCGGTGGCCCCAGGAGGGCCCAGGGCGCTGGGCGCTCACCGGGCGGCTTTTCTCTCCAGAATACAAACTTGGCCTTCGCGTCTGTAACTGCACTGTTTGTCTACAAAAATGTGGGAAGCGACGGATGTTGAAGGTCCCTGCACAAAGCCATCGCTTCCAGGGGCGGTGGGTTTGCCATCCGGGCCACCCTGGTTTCTAGGAGACACAATGAGTCAGCTTTTCTCTCACCATGCCAACAGCTCCCCGGCACAACGTGGCACCGGTAGGAGGCGCAGTTGCTCCCAGACCACGTCCTAACAGACCTGGAAACACGGTCACTCCTTCTCTGAACTGAGAGGGGGCCCGGTGCGGCACGGCTGAGGGTGCGTGGCTCAATTCATCTCTCCAACGCCCAGACCCCAGCCGTGTGCTGCGGGTATTAAGGCAGTCGCTGTGCCAATCCAAACGTGTGATTTCACGGGCAATTAAGCAGGTGTGCATGCTGAATGGAACTGCCAGTCACCGCGAGGCGTCCGCGTCCACTCTCTCACACCAACAACTTGCTGCTAGCCCGCGGCTCCGGGAAGACACGCTCCGCTCAGCTGTGTATTTCTGAACGTTTCTCTACGTATAAATGGTGCACCTCGCTTGGATGTTTAACTGAAGCAGGTGCAGGCTTCCACACGAGGTTAATGACTATATCTGATTAAAAAAAACAATACACCTTTGGCCTGCTCCCCGTGCACAGGGCAGGAGACAGAGGCAGTGTCCCCTGCCCCGCGAGGGCCTGGGAGGGAGCGGGACTCCCAGGTGGGCACGCTGTCACCAGCTGTGCTCACGAGGAAGCAGGAGGGGGACGGGGCCCTGCGGCTGCAGCCCACCCACTGGACTTGCCAACTGGGGGCTCTCGGCAGTGCCAGACCTCCCAGGAAATGCTGATTTCCTTCTTTGTTCAACTGAGAACTCGCGTTGTCAAAGAACCAAGTGAGTATGGGGAGGGCGCTGGGCCACTTCCAGGCCACTGGGAGTGGACACTGAGCACCCCGAGCAGACGAATGGACGGAGGGACAGGCCCCCATCCGCCAGCTCTCGTCTCTGGGCTACAGAGCTATTTGTAAAAAGAAAAGCAATACAATGTCTGCCTGCCTAGGGTACACCCTAAATATGTATTTCATGGTTGCTTTGGAGAGGAAAATATATTTATAGCTCCTTTAGTGCCATTCCGGTCTATTGTGTAAATATGTAAATGAGGCTCCGTGATCTACACAGTAAAACGCCTCAGAATAATTTGTGTAAATAAATCCATTGCACAGTCTCCACTGCCTTCCAGCTTTGACTTGGAGGAAGCCAGTGCAGACCCGGGAGACGGAGGTGCTGGCCTGGCCACCCTGGCAGGGTCTGGCGGTGAGGTCGCGGCCCGTGCTCACAGACCACCCTCTGCAAGGCTGGAGGCCGCTCGTGTGGCCACCCCGTGCTAACTCCATTAGCTGCTGCTTGGCTCTGGGTCTCCACATCAGGGCAGCGCTGAGAGCTTTGGGGTAGGGTCTGCAGGGGTTCAGGTGAGGCGGCGAGGTCGCACGGCCACCTGCCCGGCTGCCCGAGCCGGTGAGCCACTCTCTGGGCAGCAGCAGTGAGCGGCTTCTCTCCCAGGGCAAGATGGAGATTCAGCCGAGCAGACCAGGTGGGCCCCAAACAGAGGGCCTCGGTCTCCCCAGACGTGCAGCAGGGAGGGCTCCCCAGGGGTCCCCGTGGGTATCACAGGGCTCGAAACACCTCGAGCACCCCTCCCTCGCCTGGAGAACATCTTGCCAGTTTAGGTGGAGAAAACAAAATGATACAGCATTTGATGCTTTGTGTAATGAGGCCTGAAATAGACGGCGACTGAGACCTGGAGCCCCGGGTACCGGCTCGCGTTTAAATACTGCCAGTGCGCAGAAGCCTGGTCTTGGACGGTGCGCCGCTGGCCCGGGGCTCAGAGGGAGGGCTGTCTTCTCCGATGTTCACTGAGACACCTTGGGCCCTGCACCGCTCCGCTTCAGTTAACACCCAAAGGGTAGACCGTGGGCAAGCGGCTACCGGACACTGAGAGCACTCATGGCGAAAGGCAGCATTCTCACGGCCACTTTCTCACCCCGTCTGGCCCCTGGGGGTCAGTGTGCATGCTGGGGCGCTGACCCCACTGAGCACAGACAGCAGCTGAAGCCTCTCCACCTTGGGCCAAGCCCCAGGGCGGTGTGGGGCCCCGTGTGCAACCCGAATAACAGGCTCATGAGCTGCCACTGAAGCTGCCCGTGCCTGCGTCAGGGGCAGGACCGCACACGACCTGGCTCCCCAGCACACCAGGGACTGTGGCCCGAGCATTCCCTAGGGAGGCCACGGGTGGCCACCGTGCAAAGAGCCGGGGCAGGCGCCATGTCTGCGGGTGACGCGTTCTCACCCCTGAAGGACCCTCAGAGCCCGCGGCGCTCACTTCTAAGACCGAACAGTGCGAGGAGGCCACTCTTAGCTTCTACAAAACTACTATTTTAAGCTACACTTTTTATTTTGAGAAAATTATTAAGTACTCTGTATTTCTGGTTTTGTTTTATTTTGGAGGGGTTATTATGTATTTGAAGGTCAGAGTTACAGAGAGATAAGGAGAAAAACAGACCAAGAGGTCATCCGTGTGCTGGTTCACTCCCCACATGACCAGAGCGGCCAGGGCTGGGCCAGGCCACATCCAGGAGCCAGGGCCTCCAGCCCTTGCCAGGTGCACAGTGGGGAGCTAAAGCGGAAGTGGAGCAGCTGGTACGCACACTCGCAGCCCTGCGGGATGCCGGCTCTGCAGGTGGCGGCCTGGCTGCCCTGGGCCTCAGTCCCTAGTCAGGGAGGCAGGGGTTCGGGTCAAGGAAGCCGTCCACTCCCCGGGCAGCCCACAGGCTCCTCAGGACGGCCTCGCAGATGCGTGAAGCAAAGTCAAAAGGAAGCCGATTAGGCTGGCAATGCTCACAACCGGCCAGAAGCGACAGGAGCTTCCGGCGACCTCTGCCCCCGCTGAGGCGCAGGTGTGCGCGGTGGGTGGTTTCTGTGCGCCACTTGCTTAGTGGTGCGGGTCTTCGGGAGGTGAGTGGGGAGAGCTGGGTCTGCGTGACCTGTGACCGCCAGCATCGCAGTCTGCATTCCCTCCTGGACTCGTGAGGTGACGCAGCTGGCAGGGAATCTCACACACGGGGTCTCGGAGCCGCGCGTGTGGCCCCTGCGTGCGTCTGTGACAGCAGCACAGTCCTCTCGCGGCTTGGGGGCTTCCTTCCTGCTCTTAGTGTTGAACCCTGGCCCCTCCTCCAAGCAAGTTCCTGGGTTGCAGTCCGAACCCCCGGCACCTCGGAATGACCTTACTTGGACAAAGGTCCTTACAGACATGATTAGTTCCGACGAGGCCGTACTGGGGTGGGGGGAGGCCCTAACCCAATGTCACAGATGTCCTTATGAAAGGGGAAACTGAGACACCTGGACACGGGGGGATCACGGCAGGACACTGAGGGCCCAGCCGGGAGATGCGTCCACACGCCAACACCTGGACACCAGGAGATGCGTCCACACGCCAACACCTGACACCAGGAGATGCGTCCACACGCCAACACTGAGGACGCGCAGTGACCACCAGAGGGCGGGAGAGAGGCAGAGAACAAGGTCCTCTCACAGTCACAGGAGGAGGCAACCCGGCCAACACCGTGACCTTGGACTTCCGGCCTCCGGAACAGAGGGCCTGCTGTCTGAAAGACCTACTTTGTGGTCCTCCCTGCGGTGCTACTAAGCAGGCACACTATGTGTGACTGAGGGCATGCGACATTTCAGTCAGCGACCCCGACGGAACCTGGTTTTCCCATCCGAGTTCCCGGATGCCCTGGATTCTACCCATGAACCTTGTGTTGGCCCATTTTCTGTCGCTGTCACAAAATACCTGAAGCTGAGTGCGCATAAAGAAAAGAGGTTCATTCAGCTCACGGTTCCGGGGATTCAAGAGCGTGACTCCGGGGTGGGCACTGTGGAGCAGCAGGTGAAATACTCCTCAGGACGCCTGGCTCTACCTGCGGGCCATCTTCCTCAAGTACGGGGGCTCCTGCTGCCCATGTGGGGAGACCCGGATGGAGCTCCTGGTCCTGCCTTTGGTCTGGCCCAGCTCTGGCTGTTGTGGGCATTTGGGGAATGAACCAGTAGTTGGAAGATTTCTCTCTCTCTCTCTGTCACTCTGCCTTTTGAATAAATACATTTAAAAAGAACCCTAAACTTAAAAAAAACACACCCATGACTCCAGCATCTACCGAGTTCTGGTGAGGGCCCTGTGGCCACATCGCAACATGGTGCATGACATCATGGTCGACGTGTGTGTGAGGAGAGGTCACACAGTGAGACAGGAAGCCAGGGAGCAGGGAGGGCCAGCCCTGCTCTGTTACAACAGCTCACTCCGCTGAGAACTCACCCCTCCTCGGGACCAGCATGAATCCCCCACGTCCCGAGCCCCTCCCCCTCTCAATCTCCCCACACCGAGGACCTGACTCTACCACATCAGAACACAGAGCCCTGGGGACACGCTCTCGGCACACCCTGCCAGCAGTTGCCAGGGGCGCCTCTTAGAAATGCTCTCGCCCTCTGGGGAGGGAAGCCCGTGAGCACGGCCCCCACAGCTCCTCGCCGTGGGCCTAGTCTTCCAGGACTGTCCACTCACAGCTCACGTCAGCCGCCATGGGGAGCCTACTGGCTGCTCTGGGGGACCCTGGCCTTCAGAGGGGGCGGGGAGCCCAGCAGTCAGAGAAAGCCCCTGACCCTCCCGGACGTGGGGCCCTCTGCCGACGTGCCTCACGCTAACACGCACCCTGGGAGGCAGCAGGGCACGGCTCAAGGAGCTGGGTCCCTGCCAACCACGTGGGAGACCTGGACGGAGGCATCTGGGGGTGAACCAATACATAGATGGAACTGTTCTGTCTCTCTGTCCTCCGAATAAAATGAAACTAAGTAAAAATTGCAGCTTCCCTGGGTGGTTAGGGCTGGACGAGGACCCTAGACCTCACTTTCAGAGGCCTGAAGACGAAGCAGGTGAGGAGTCAGTCTCACCACCAAGAACATTCAGAATTATCCGGAACGAGCACGCCTTCTCCCGACTACGGGGCCAACATTTGGGGCCACGAGACGCAGTCCCAGAAAGCACGCCTGGATCTCACTGATGAGCTGCAAACGTCTCTGTGTGCCCTTGAGTTCCCATCTACTTACTTCTGAGAATGGCAACGGTCGTGCCCCTACGTCAGCGGTGGCTGTGAAAGTAGAGGGGGCGGGGCGGGGACCTCCCACCCTGTCTCGGCGTTGCTGAGCCAGAGGCCACGGCGGGCCGATGCTGAGGCCTTAGCCACGCTCTCCAGCCCCGCTGGACGGCCGGTTGGAGGGTGCCCCATTTTAGCCACGGGAGCTGGTGCCCAGGGCCAGGGCAGCCCACAGGCCCTGCCCCTCCTACCTGAGGGCCTGGCCTCTATGATGTAGCCCATGGTGGGTGTGTAGCCAGCCTTCCCCTCGGTCCACTGCAGAGTCAGCTCAGAGGCAGATTTGGTGACCAGGACATCTCTCGGGGACCCTGGTGACCCTGGAGGAAGAGAGAGGGAGGCCGGGTTGACAGTGCACCTGCAGGGTGGCCTCTGCTCTGTCCACGCGTCCAGGGCTCTGGCAGGCTGCTCTGCCTCACGCGGCCCCACACGAGGCTGTCAGAGGACAGAGGAGGTGGCACAGGCACCTGGCACCATGCCCAGGGCTCAGGACGCGGGTTCTTGCACCTCCCCAAGTGTCGCAGCAAGGCCCGCACCGCGTGCTGAGCTGGGAGCTCCACGCTCCTTCTCTTCTCGACACGCGGGACATCTATGTCTTATTTATTTCAGAAATTGAAGTCACTTATGTGCCCTGGCATGTCTACCGGTAATTACAACACCTGTGTGAGTTCATATCCACGTGTGCTTTGAGGACTTCCACGTCACCGGTCTGAGCCGACTGAAGCCGCTTTGCTGAGGGTGTAGGCAAATTCTCAACGTGGTGAAGCCGAGGCGACAGTGCACACGGCCACTGGCCCCAGGGATCTGCCCGCAGCCCCGCACTTACCCTCGGCTGGCCCGGCTGTGACATTGGCCTGGAGCTCCGGCCCGTAGGTGATGGTCCGGGCTTGGACACGGAAGAAATAGGTCACTCCTTTGGTGAGGTCCCGCACCTTGAGCCAGCGCTGCCAATTCCCCTTCACGTCCACCGTCACCACCTTGCTCACCCCTGCAACCACCAAGAGCGGAGGCACTAGTCGTCATGCTAAGTCAGAAGCCAAGGAGGGGTCCTTATAGTGAGGAGGCGCTCGGGGTGGGGAGAGCCCATTTGCAGCACAGGTAAGTGTAATCAGAATTTAAATTTGATACGTGGATCCTGACAAAGAGCCAAAGCTTACAACAAAGAGGGAGGGGCCCGGCCAGGGGGCCTTGTGGGGAGGGGCCCGGCCTGCCTGCTTCTATGTCAGGGTCCCCTTGCCACTTGACTCAGCTCTGCAGGGCCCTGTGTCACTGGCACAGGTGGTCACCGCTCGCTCAGTCATAAGGGAGGGAAGGGTACGGAAGAAACACAGGAAAGACTCTTGATTTAGTGATGGGTGGGCTTCTCTGGGGAGGGGTCTGTGGCCCGACTGGGTGGTCAGCCTGCGGCCTGCAGACTTCCAACAATGTGACCTTGAAGCAAGGACAAAGAGCACTCCGCAGATGCTCAGAGAAAAGAGTGTGTGTGAGTGTGGACCGCGACGGTGCTGCTGGTTGTACTTGGGGGGGGGGGTCGCCTCATCTGCAGGGGCTATGTCCCGAGACACCTGTGGATGCCTGGAACCTCGGACAGCACGGAACCCCCTCTCCCCCCACGGCTACTACTCCCGTCTGCCACAAGGCTGCTACACAGCCCAGAGTTCGCCTGTCCTCCCAGGTCACAGCAGGTGCCTCCTTTGCTGCTGCTGTGTGGGGCCATTCCTAAGTAAAGGGAGAGTCCCGGCACACAGCACCGTGCTGTGAGTGCCTGAACGACAGGGCACAGGGACGAGTGGCCGAGGGGTCACGCAGGGCAGCGTGAGGCCTCATCGCACTGCTTAGACGTATGCGTGTTTTGTCTCTGGGACTGTCCACTTAGCATCTTTGCGTGGAGTTGACAGAAGAAACCAAAACCACAGGAAGGGAGGCTGGAGGGGGAGGGAGACTCGATGACGGAAAGATGGAGATTTTAGGTGGATACACACTGAACGTTACAAAGTCCGCACGCCCCGCGAGGACGAGATGCGGCTCTGTGGCTGACTGGTCTGATGGAAGCCAGGTGAGCTCTCGGCTGCACGGAGCCTTCCATGGACGGGTGGCTCTCAGGCCTCTGGCAGGACACAGGGCCGCGGAGGTCCCGAGACTTGGTGGTCACAGTGCTTGTCTTCCACGCAGCTGCGCCTCCTGTCCTGGGTGGGCTGAGCGGGGGGCCTGGCTTCAGTGGAGCTGGACAAAGAGCCTTCTTGCTGTGCGATCCGCCCACCTCTCACAGCCCTAAGCCGACAGGGCTCGGAAACACCTTCCAGTTTTCACGCCACGCCTTTTACAGAACAGCCAAGTTACTGCCTTCCACGTCACTGCAGAGTGCCCTGGGCCACTGCTGTGCCTTCGACGCAGCCAGGGTGACCCTGAGCTCACGGAGCTCCAGGAAGAGGCTCTGGGGACGCTGAGTGCTACACCCCGAGACGGCTGCTCATGAATGAAGCGCACCCTGCCCAGCGCCACGTGGCTCCGGAGAGCAGCTCTGCTCGCCTGTCTACAGCACCGGCCTTCTCTCCAGGGCTAAAGGACTCCCACACACGGCTCGGGCAGCTTCCATCCCACCAGGAGGAGGAGTCGGGCTGGCCTTCCCCACCTCCAGGGTGTCAGGATTTTATTTATTTCATCAATTTTTAAACCATGCCCTGCACTGCAAAACCACAAGGTGCAATCCTATAAAATACTACTGTGTAAAACGTTTTTGAAAAACGTAAAGAGAGCTCTTCCATAAAATTAGATTCTCAAGAATGTGGCTCACTGGTCTGGGTGCTGCCATTCTCCAAGACGGGTATCTTTCAGTGAAGATTGCTCCTGGGGGGGAGGTGGCCTGGGTGGGGGTGGTCCAGGTGGGGGGTGCTCCAGGTGGAGGGTGGTCCATGGGGGTGGTCCATGGGGGTGGTCCAGGTGGAGGGTGGTCCATGGGGGTGCTCCAGGTGGGGGTGCTCCAGGTGGGGGGTGCTCCAGGTGGGGGGTGCTCCAGGTGGAGGTGGTCCATGGGGGTGCCCCAGGTGGAGGGTGGTCCATGGGGGTGGCCTAGGTGGGGGGTGCTCCAGGTGGAGGGTGGTCCATGGGGGTGCTCCAGGTGGGGGGTGCTCCAGGTGGAGGGTGGTCCATGGGGGTGCTCCAGGTGGGGGTGCAGCCCCGGCAGCCTTGCGCAGCACTTGGTTTGTAGCTGTTAAGCACTCAGGAGACTTTACCTGCTGTCATTATTTCCTGTGTGTGTCGGGGGGCTCCCACTCACAGGGGCTCTCAGATGGCTATGCTAGACCTGGATGAGGGACAGGACTGTCCAACATCCTCCAAATGTCCCATGACTTCCTCAGTGATGCAAACAGTGTCAGGAAAATGAGCCAAGAACCACAGCCTGGCGACGGGGAACCCAGGGTGCAGGGCGTGCGCCTGGGACTGGGCAGGGACAGGCTGTCCAGAAATCCAGAGGCGGCTCTCCGGGAGGGGAGGAGAGCTGTCGCGGAGCTTCCGGAGCGCCCTGTGTGGGCTCCCAGCCGAGGAGGGATCAGCGCTTGGTCCTGCCTGGGGCACGAGGCCTTCGCCTGACACTAAGAGCAGCAGCCCGGTACACAGGCCCAGAGCTTCTGCAAGGCCACTGTCCCACAAAGGTCAGGAGGCAGAGGCGGCCACCATCAGAGGAACAGGTGGTGGGGCCACGTCTCAGGAGACCACAGTGGAGAATGCATGGCGCGCACCAAGCCTACAGAATACCTGGTCCACAGCAGCAACCGCAGGGTCTCACCGTGCCTGGTCAAGCCTACTCAAGCTGTGACTGCGGCCGCGTGGGTCGGACCACGGGTCTCCTGCCAGGGGAAGACCGAGGCTCAAAACTCCCGGTGTGGCTTCTGCTGGATGTGTAGGCACCGTCATCGGGAAGCTGCAAGTCGAACCATTCTGAGCTGTGGGCCACCTGAATGGGAAGCTGGATCTGCCTCTGACGACTGAGGGCCTGGAGTTCCACCAGAACCTGCTCTTGTCAACCGTTTCTCATCTGAACGACTCTGGTTGGATAATACCCTGGAAGAGGGGATTGCAATGCGGGCAGTGGCAACCCGTGTGTGTGTGTGTGTGTGTGTGTCCACATGTGCATCACAGTAAGGACCAGCACACTGGTGAACACAACGTCAGGTCTCTGGGAATTCGGTGCCATGTCTCCCTGCCGGTGGTGCAAGGAGAACGGGCACACCTCGTCCGTAGCCTCTGCTGCTGGTATGTGCTGGCATCCGAGAAGCCCACGGCAGGGTACGGGGGGCCACACCAAGCATGCTGCCTGGGCCTTGGGGCCGTTTTACAAGCCAGGTGCACCTGTTCCCGCCAGCGTTATCTACCAAAGTTCATCGGCTGTCCCAGACCACAGATGCCTTTCTTTCTCATGTTTTCACGTTTCTGATTTGGGAAGCAGCTCTGAATTGGTGACTCCAAAGTACTGGACCATAGTGTTCTGCTTACGGCTTCAGAAAGTAATGAATCCTACGGTCGATGGTATCTCAGGTTCAGTGGAATAAAACC
Organism: Oryctolagus cuniculus; assembly: GCF_964237555.1. Lineage (NCBI taxonomy): Eukaryota > Metazoa > Chordata > Mammalia > Lagomorpha > Leporidae > Oryctolagus > Oryctolagus cuniculus. The sequence continues at coordinate 38,783,424 of NC_091450.1, read as the reverse complement.
AAGGGCATGCGCGTTCTTCCAGTCAGGCGCTTCACCTGTCCTCTGGAACCCCCATCAGCGCGGCGGAGGCCAGTACCTGGGACGTGCTGCTTCTCTGTTTTCCGCCAGGACAGTGAGGAGTCCGTCATTTTACAGCCGTCCGCATGCGGCTTGGTGCTTGGATGGTTGGGCACAGCAGCAGGTGAGAGGCAAACACCCCTCGGGCCTGCACTGGACACATCAGGAACCTGGGGCCCGAGCGAGGGACACGGCAGGCCCAGAGACCACCCCGATGCAGGTGAGTCGCCGCCAGGTGAACCCCAGTGACGCCGCGCCTCCCCCAGCTCCTCCTCACCCTCACAGCCATCCACGGGCACGCGCCCTGGGCTCTGCCCCACGCCCCCTCTCCCCCTCTTGACCAGCAGCCCTCCTCATGGCACTCCTGCAGAACACGGCGGCCGCTCCGGCCTGCCTCCTTGCGCCTGAGATTCATGGGAGTCCCCTCAGCCCTCTCGCCCCCAACCACCTGTGTCTCATCTTCCACTGCCACCTGCTAGGGATCTTCTCAAACTCCTTTGTACCGACACTTCCTGGACACCTCTCTGGAGGGTCTGTTTTTGGTTGTTCTGGGAAGTTCCGAGGGGTCGGTCATCTTCTCGTCCTGTAGCATTTGACCGTGGAATTTGGCCATAGGATCCTGGTCACATCCTGTCCCTCCTGATCCATTCCCAAATAAAACTATGCCCAGCCCAGCATGCTCTGGGCTCCTGCCAACCTCGGGACCTCTGTGTCGGCTCCGCCCTCTGCAGGGAGGGTTCTCTCTGAGTGGTGCATGCCTGGGTCCCTCTGGTCACTTAGGTCCCTTGCCTGTGCCCAGAGCTCTGCCACCATCCGAGTCCCTCTTCTTTGTTTTTTGTTTGTTTTTTTTTTTTTTTTTTTGACAGGCAGAGTGGACAGTGAGAGAGAGAGACAGAGAGAAAGGTCTTCCTTTTGCCGTTGATTCACCCTCCAATGGCCGCCGCGGCCGGCGCGCTGCGGCCGGCGCACCGCGCTGATCCGATGGCAGGAGCCAGGAGCCAGGTGCTTTTCCTGGTCTCCCATGGGGTGCAGGGCCCAAGCACCTGGGCCATCCTCCACTGCA